>NW_022630998.1:20918579-21093363 GCF_010015895.1 Lontra canadensis
TGATTACCTAACCACTGTGTGTTTTTAAAAGATCACATGTCAAGATTGTTTATTCCTTAATTTTTGCCCATGATAGATTATTAATGTGAAGAGCATTATCAAGTGCATATAAAAGTAATTCTGTTGCTGCTGGCTGATACTAGATGAACACATTTCTGTAATTTACAGTGGTAAATAATGGATTTGATGTTTAAATTGCTTAAGAGGCAGAAAAGCATGATCATTAGGAAACCAGTTTCCTGGCTAAATAGCACAGATTTGACAATTAACGCATATGTTTTTAAACTAAGACATTTTATGTCTAAAAACAGCTGATAGTTGGGGAGATCTTTTCCTGCCCTTTGCTTTCAGCACCATCATGATAACTGTGAAGCTCAGGCGTGAGACATTTTGAACTTTGAGTATGAGAGTACTTTGTTTATGTAATATCATCAGTTCTTGTCATTCCCTGAGAAGTTTCTGCACAAGATTTGAAGTCATAGTATGACATTTATTTTTAAACAGCATAAGACAGTTATCATGTTGGTTTGCAGAGGTATGACTTGTTGATTATCTCATGCTATAGCTTATTTGCCATTACTCTGTCCTGTTTGAAGGAAAATTAAGTTGTGATTAAAGTTGATGAATAGTCGTGATTTTGTTATTTTTAAAAACAAAGTCCTTTACTGTTGTATTCCAGGTTCTTATGTCTTTTTTCCATGAATACGCATATTGTAATGCAAAAACTTTAAGCCATTATGAATTTTTATATGTTTTATGTACACCAAAGGGTCACAGATGGTAGAAAGATTTGTTACCATGAGGTAGTGTAGCATTTTGTGATTATAAAATTAATCTGTCTCTAAATCTGTTTAAAGAGTTTTTGCCATCTAATGAGCAATATAAATTATTAATATTTTCATGTTCTTGGGGACATTCACAGCCATAATTTTACCAACACAGCTGTTTGACCTGGTGACATCATGTTTTGCATATTTTTGCATTTTAATGAGCCAGTCATTTAAAAGGTTACAAAGAAACCATAACTCATAAGTAATTAAATTATTTAGCAGAAGTATGAGGAGATCTTCTGACATAGGTCACTGTGGGAAGGGAAATTCATAGCTGTACTCAGTTGCACCTGTTTATTGGGAGGTAAATGTGTATAGAAGCTTTTCCCTTAGATTATGAAATGACTTTACTCAATGAAATACCTGAATGTATACGATGCACACACACACACACACACACACACACATCCCCAAGCAGTGCATTTTCACTGTGGTGGAGTAAGTTGAACTATTACTCTTAATACAAACACAAGCATAGCTTACTTACCATTTAGGGTTAACTATCCTTGAAAGTGTAGCCAGATTGGTTTTAGGACTGTCTTATCATTATGCTTTCCTCCTTTTTTTCCCCTTTTCATATTATTCTTTTCTCTTGAAGAATAAAATGGTTTCATGTAGACATTTTAGGAATTTGTACTTAATTCTGATTTGGAATTTTCTATTGAATGGACATATCTTAAAAGAAAAGGTGACTCATAGGTATAGTACTGTACCTAGTACAGTGCTTGGTTAATAGTAGCTGCTTATTAAGTATTCATTGTATGGAATCAGTTTTTAACACATTATTGACTCATTGAATACTTGGGGTCCTTCTTTATGTCCTCATGTTTGCAAGTGGACTCTAGAACCACAAGGAAAGCACTCATATATATTCTTGAAAAAACAACAAAAATATTTTAAACATGCTATTTTAATTGGAAAAAAAAGAAAGAGAAAGGTGGCATATTTGAAGATAAAATGATTAATGTACTGTAGTTTTTAAGCAGATTTTAAGAGTAATTTGAAATCGTAAGCGTATGTTTGCATGGTGTATATATATGATCAGGTCAAGTGATAATGTTTTGAAAGACTTTGAGCCTATCATCTATAGCTACGATATTTACACAGTTTTCTAAAGGATTTTAGTGGGAAGCTAAGAGACTATTGGACTTTCATTTTGCCCTCTAAAGCATAAAGGCACAATTTTCATGGAGAACATAAATTTCGTAAGATAAATTTGTCCATCCAGCTCTGCTTGGGACCATGTAATAGGGAGGTGTGTCTGTAAGATTCCCTATACCCACTTAGGGGTTTTGATCTGTCATAGACAAGCAACAGTTGTAACTTGTTACTTCTTTTTACTGTAATGTGTAAACGTGTGGGTGTATGTTTGGTTTTTTTTATGAGAATGAAAAGCAAACAATATAAAAGATTTCATAATGCTGTAGTATTAAATCATATTTATGTCCTTGATAATGAGTGGTAAATGTTTTTAATGATGCTATTATAAATTTATAGAGTGCTTTAATAAATAAAATATTGGTGATCAAAAGAAAAAATTGTGTTTAAGCATCACAATGTTCTAAAACCTAGGAAAAGTTAGAAACAGAACAGGTGATAATATAGATAAGTGCAAAGTGAATGTTTTAAAATAAATAGCACTTGGATGACCTGAGATGTCAGAACTAGAGACAAGGGTGTGTGTTTGTCAATATATCCTTCATGTTTTACAGACTCCTAAGGGAACAAGGGAAGATACAATTTCACCTTTTCTGTGCCAAAACATTTTAATTATATCTTCTTCCAACTACAGCGGTTCAGTAACCAAGGAGCTGACATTGATGCATGTGTTGATAAAGCTGCAAACATTCAAAATGAGATTAACAAAGATTTTGAGCAAAGGGTGACAGCTAATTTTGCACAGTGTTCTGCATCTGATTCAGGCCAGCATAATAATAGAATATTTTATAACTGTTTTGTTATTCAAAAGGACTTTTATGATGCATTTATATTTGTGGTTATCTTTGTATCATACTTAAAAATTATCTATCCTGTGGCTAAAACTATTTGCACATCTATGTTGTAATGCAAAGACAATATTATAAAGGAAAAAAAAAACCATCTTACTGTAATTTGTGGGTTTTGTTTTTGTTGTTGTCTTTTTTTGTAATCATACTTTATCCTTGGAACTCTTTGCCTTAACCTTAATTTATCTTGAGCACACTAGCTGGAGAAGGTATAGAGATGGTAAATGTATATTTTCTCATGTTGCTGTATGCACTAATAAAATGACCAAGAAAAGTTATATTCAACTTAATTAATAAAACTGTAGTTTCTGTATGTTCTTGAACTCCTTTGAGCACATTTCAGTGTATTTCTTTTCTCTTCTATTCTCTACTTGAAGGCAGCTGACAGTCTTCTTTCACTTTTCTTTTTGTTTGTGAAATTTTCTTTTTTTTTCTTTTTCTTTTTTTTTTTTTATCCACTCACTTCTCCATCTGCTTTCACTTTTGTTTGCTTGGGCCGTCTCTCATCCCAACTTGATAATGAGGAATGCAGTGTGACCCTGACCTCTATCAGCCCATGCATGACCTTCTGACTCTACCATATAACCTTTGACCTTCTCTTTGACAGCTTGATTAATTACCCTGTGTTATGATTTATGAGTAAGTGCTATGTAAAAATAATAGACAACAGGTGGTCCTCTGAAAACTTTTTGTGGCATGTTTTCTTTTACTGACTAACTTGATGAGCTATTTGAAGTTGGAAACTTACTGGAATAATCTATGTTGGTCTATATCATGGTATTTTTGTACCATGGAACACGACATTAGAATATAGGGAGCTACAAGTTAAAGCATGGTTGTGACAAACATTTTATAAAATATTAGCAGGGTGCTGTTACCTAAATGCACGTTGGGGGGAAGCAGAAAATGGAGTCAAGTGACATTTTAGGCGTTTCAGTCCCAGGTCACGTCTTGAGAAAATTGCTGAAATAATGGAGGGGGCATTTTTCAAGCAGAGCTGCAGCTCCAACAGCTATGTTTACTTTAACGCTTCACTAGTGACTTCTGATTGGTTGTCATGACCTCATCTCACTGTTGCACCTAGGCTGTTGGAACAGTGACATAGACATACCCTTGTTGTGAAAAAGATGAGAATAAACACAACATACATCTTTCAGAAAAGATGAATGGACAGTGGTTTGTTCATTTTAACCATGAGTAGATGTAGCTTATAGGTGAATTGCTTTGGGTTTCATTTCCTTTGAGGATGAGCACCTTTCTTCTTTCAAACCAAACAGATAGAATGCTGAACTTGGAAAATATGATTGATAAATCTGTGTAAAATGATCTTTTACTGAGCTTTGCCTGAAGACCAAAACAGACAGTTCCATAGGTCAGAGGATTCTACTCTGGCCCCTGACCTCTTTGGTCACACGTGGCTTATAGTATTGGCAGGTTAATATGCAGAGCTGAGTACTTTCACCTGATTTTTTATTTAGCCAACCACAAGAGATTTGAAAAGATGTAGAATTTTCTCCTATTTTCTATTTTCCTTATAACTGGTATTTAATAGGCAAATTAACTTGGATTAGTCTACAATTTTAGCAAGATTTCATTGGGATCAAAATACATTCTGGCTTTGGTCAGACATTGAAACATTTTATCTATTTGTAGAATCTTCTTGACAAGTACATTTCTGTACTGATTTAATCTCTTAAGCAAGATTTCCTCTTTGGTTCTTTGTGTTTGGCATCACCTATCTGTTTTAGACCTCTGACCTAAGCCATCATTTGTTGATTGAATGATAAATGAACTATTATTTATTAGTAAGTGCATCGACAGACTTCAAAGTAAAGGAGGCCTGCAGTCCTGTGCATTCTCTTTAAATCACAGTGAGCCGTTGTGCTGAATAAACTGCTATGTCTAGCAATAAAATTTTGAGGGTTTCTGATTAAGATTCCATGCTTTAGACCTTATAAACCCAGTTCTGAAAATGAAACTACAGTTACAGCTACAAAGGATAGAAAATGGAATGAGATAAGTGAAAGAGATTAGCCTCTTGATCACTTTCTTGATCTTCTGCTAGACTGTGCACTCAAACATAAGAGTTAATTAACAACTTTATATATACTTTGTCTCTTGAAATGTTGGATATTGGAATTGACTTGGGTAAATCATTAATCAGGATGCCAGAAGTTTTATTTATTTAGTCGTAGAATGTTAGGTAATCAGTTTGATCATTTTGTCTTCTTAAAGATAACAGAAGTTTCTGTGTATGTTTAAAATTACCTGCCTTTTCATCTTATGAGAAATTTAGCATGAATGATTAAATATGAAAAGAATACTTCCATATAAAATGTTTAAGGTTATAAGCATTAGTTATGGAGGCCTCATTAGAGTGGCAATGCACGGTTCTTTTATGATACTACATCTGATGCCTGGTTTTATAAAGTTTTGTAAAACTTTATGGGTACACTTGTTAAAGGTCAAACTAGGATCTCTTTCTATTTCTTTGTGTATCGATTGAGTTATTGGGAATAGAGAGAATTAATTTTTAAAATGGATTTATTTTGATTTTTTAAGATGGTTTCTTCAATGGTTTCAAATGGTTAAATTTAGCTATTGGTATGTTATCTCTTGTTTTACTTTGACTATTTACTTTGATACCTTGGTTTCCATGTATTAATATTAACATGGCAAAAATCTTTTTAGCTTTATTACATAAAGGAATTTTTGGACAATATTTGTATGTGACAGAGAAAAGGAGGAAAAGACAAAGTTTTACTAATATCTGTAGTTAGAGCATATATAAGTGGGATAGTTGACTTTATTTTGTTTCTCCAGTTTTCTCTTCCTCATTATAAAGTGGTTATTAATGGTCTCTGTGAATATCGCATTAATTAATTTATCAGGAAAATTTTAATTGAAAAATGTAAGTTTTTCACAGAATGGTAATTGATTTGTAACAAAGACATTTATTAAAATTAGCTCTCATTTCTGCAGGAAATGTTCCTGAATATTTCTTGTTATTCCATTAATTAAATTAGCAGTATGAAATATCTAAATGATAAAATATTTTCTAAATAATTCAGGTATTTAAAGAACAGCATTCATTGTTGAAATCTAAATGCTAAAATTCTTTAATTGATTTTTGTAGTGGTGATTTAAAAATAGAATCATTTTTCATTAGTTGATGCCTTGGTGAAAAATTGATATTGTGTCTTTATAAAATTGGACAAATGAGTCATGTAATTTTCAGTTACATAATCAATAACTTAGACAAATACTACTTCTTTGATGATTTATGTTTGTCTGCTTTCTATACTTATTTAGATAGGACACATCAAATTTCAGACTCCATTTAAAATCAAGTAGGTGCAGTAATTTTTCAATCAGTGATTTCCAAAAATTGAAGTAAAAACTTCTGCTTAAGTAAACGTGGTATTATGAGAAATACTGTATCTAGTGATTAAGTTAAAAATTAGGCCAAAAGTTTTGTAATTCTAGTGGCTATAAACTTTGTCTAAAGTGTTTACCTTTATTTGGAATTCCTTTATGGTGCAAAGGTGATGCTCATATTCTATCAATTTATTAAAGTCCCACTTTGTTACATTGAGTTTGATGTTTTTCATAATATCATTAAAATGTAGAATATCACTATTTTCATCTCTAAGAATTCTAAGATCCTGTTTTGGGTTTGCTACTTCTAATTCATGTGTGAGTATGAGAGACTGTGTATGCGTGTGTGTGTGTGCGTGTGTGTGTGTGTGTGTGTGTGTGTGTGTGTTTAAAGTTCAATTCACTCAGAGAAGGCAGGGAAGAAACATGACAGGAGACCACTTACTCATGGTACAGAATCTAGTAAGGAGGCAATTTTCTTTTTGGCCTATGGTGACCTTTTTTGACTATGTTCCTTACACCAGAGACAGTGTATGAATGCCTCTATTTCACCCTGTTTAGCAGAGTGCAACAGTGTTCTTTAACTTAACTTTTGGTGGGAGGAGAAGTTATAGCTGAAATTTGAGAAGGGCGTGAAAAGTTGTAAAAGGCACAAGGAAGACGGGTAGGAACTTCCTTCAAATGTGATTTTAATAACTAGCCAAGTGTGTCCAACTGTAGAAAATCACCAAGTGACAATCTGTCTACCTGACAGTGATCACAATGAATTACAAGACTTTTGAATAGCTATACAGATTAGAATAAAGCAGGACCAAATAAAATATCTTTTGTTGGTAAAACTTTGACTTACCAGCTAAGATACTTAAAAAGAGAAACCAAAAAAAAAACCCTTTATCTTATGCTTTGATGTAGAACATTAAATTTTTAAGTTTGTAAAATATTTTATAACTTCTCATAAAATAGGTATTTGTTTAAAAGTTTTATTTGAACATGTATTAAAGAATATATGGTATTTTTTTAATCAGTTTGGCATTATATAGTTTTCATGTGTGCAAGACAACTATATCTTAATTAACAGTACTATCACTAAAATCACAACTTTAATGAACTTCACAATCTGCAAACCATATCATAGTTTTAGATAATAATATCAACTGGGGGGCAAAACTTGAAAAATCCCAATGAAGTTTTTATGTAGATTGTGAAATCGACCATTAAAAAAAACAACTACATGCAGCAGTGTAGCATACTTAAAAATAAGATAATTGAGTCAATGCTAATATTACTCTATTATTACTGCAGTCACTTTTTAAAATATCATCTTATTATGGTTGATTTGGCAAAGAACAAATTTTAAACTTGAATTAGTTCTACAGTTATACTTTTGGAAAAAGTATTGAGTTTTCTTTTTCAGTAAGAATGATATTTTTCAAGCTTTATTTTCTATAGCTCTTATGTGTTTTTATTGTAATGTAGTACACTTTTAAAATATGACCTTACAGGATTTTACAAGGCAAAATTGGGACACCCACAGTACAGAAGTGAATAGAAAATACAAGATATTAATAGCTTCACAAATTTATGTTGCACATGCTTGTCAGTGGAAATTGTTTATTCTTTTCTAATTTCTCGCGGTTTGATTATTCCATCAGCTATAACTTAATATAAATACCAAAAGTTTTCCTAGTTGTAACCATAGAAATGTTTGCCTTGCTAGAATTGTCAGACAGGAAAATATATTTTAAAACTTTAGAGAAGGTATAATAGCTCAGTAAGCTGTATTTCAGACTTTGGGACTTATTTCCTAGTACTGGTCCCCAATATAGAGAAATTTTTATGGTAGTTAAAAATGAAAGAATTTTAGGATTAAATAATTGCTCCCATGCCTTATAGTAGGACATTATTTTGTTTTATGATTTGTGTGGCCTCCTGAAAGAAAGGTGGAAAATATATCAACTGCACAGGTTGATTATTATGTTTCTGATATTATAGATATGTAAATCTGTAGAATGTTAGGTCACATTTATTCCTTAATTGCTTATTCTTTCTGGAATTCAGACAAATAAAAAATGCTCATTAAAGTGCAATTGTAAAGGAAAGAGAATCCAGCAAAATAGGGTGTGGAATTTTAACTTCAGCTTCAAAGAGGCTGTTTTCTCAAAATAGGTATTTAAATATTGATGTGGTTTGAAAGTGTACTTGTTATTTGTTAATTTATTTCAATTATTTGGGGGGTTCTGAGAGATCTGAAGTACTTTATAAAAAAATATAACCTTGGCAACCTTTGTGTTACAATTTTGTCTTTTTATTCTTACAAATAATCTATTTACACAAACAGTGCAGGCAAACAATTTTAAATAACTTTTTGTTGGAAAAAGTAGAACTATAGTCTTTTATAAAGGAATACTTTAGTGACTATGCAACTATATTAAATCACTTACTGTGGAATTTTGCAGATTTTTTTATGAATTGAGATGGTTTCTAAGATTAAATTATGCTGCCTTCTTTGCTTTCAAAACAGGAGGGATATGGAGTAATAGTACTGAATCCCAATGAAAACTATATTGAAGTAGAAAAGCCGAAGATCCATGTACAGTCATCTTCTGATAGTTCAGATGAACCAGCAGAAAAACGGGAAAGAAAAGATAAAGTCTCTAAAGAAACAAAGAAGCGACGTGATTTCTATGAAAAGTATCGTAACCCCCAAAGGGAAAAAGAGATGATGCAGTTGTATATCAGAGTAAGTAATAAGATTATTAGTCTCCTTCACTATTTCTTTTACTTTATTTGTATTGTATTTCATAGTTATTATTTTATTTTTTTAAAAGAAACTTAATTCTTTAATTTTCAGCCATTCATATCCCATGGTTGTTACTTGGATGAAATTTTTTTTTATTCAGAATTACAAAATATGTCCTTATTTCAGTGTGATACTTAAGTTTCAAAAGCAATTACGAATGCACCATACAAAACATTGGTCTTCATCTTGGGTGGTGATAGTTTTAATGCATTCTTTTCCTATGAGCAGCCATCCATCCACAGTGTTTCAGCTTAACTTCCGAAGGCAGATGGAGGGAGGAAGAGTAATTAATATCTTAATAAATATTTAAACTAGAATAGTTTAGGGATAGTGTAATGAGGGAACTCTCTCCTTTGCTCTTTTCTTACCCAGTGAACCTTTGCACTTTGTAATGCTAGCAGCATGGGATCGTTACAGCAATGCTGCCCAAGGAGTTCTAATTCGTAGGGGGCACAAACAATTTTATTTGAACTTTGACACATTCTGCTTGATATACATACTGTGTATTGTATATATGAGACATATTTATGCAATTTTCAAAGCCCTTATTATGGGTCCTATAAATAGAATTTAATAGTAAAGCGTGTCAAAAATGCTACTAGGTAAGTAAAATAGTAAATTGATATGTTCTTTAAAAGTGAGCAATTCAGAACATTTAAGCATAGACAGATTAACTCTTTATAAATTATATTGTAGGATAGTAATAGTTTCAAATTAATCAGTTTGAACTATTTGTACACTTCCTTTAAAAAAAGTTTACTAATAAAATATTTCATACCATCTTTGAGGGGAATACGTAACTTTCTGAGTTATTTTCTTCATTCTCATTCATTGCATAATCCCTATACTATTGGGAATTACACTCCAAACTTTCAAGACTCTAGGTCGGTTTGTTGAGTAAGTTAGGGTAGTTAAACAGTACGAAAGCAGCATGTAAATCCTCATGACCCAAAGAGGTATCCAGACCGAGAATACCCAAAGCTCATCATACAGTGACTCAAGCTAAAGTTAGTCAGATTGCAGTATTTAAATTTCTGAAAAGCATCTCACTATGTAATATATTTTTTGAAAAACAAAAACAGTGATTACATTGGAATCAATAAGTAGCTTGCTTGTTCTAATGTAGGTATATTACCGTTTTTCTTTTGTATGGCTGCATAGGTGTCATGGTGTCACCTTCTTTATCGATTATCCTAAGCTTTCTAATTATATGATCCAGTCTGTCAACTACCATTCTTAGGACAGTTAAAAAAAATTCTGATATCCAGATTTTGAAAATGAATTGTAAAAGCTTTTGAAATATACACATCATTAAGAAAATTCATGTGCTTATGTAAAATGTAAACAAAAAGTGATTTTATGTATTGTTCTTCTTAAAGTTTGGTTTATTTGCCTATGATATATGTAGAATATGGATTTATTTCTGACATCTGTCTTGTAGGTTTTATATCTCCTTTTCTATTTTCTCTTGTCACCACTGCGTGGGTATTTTGCTTTTGTTCCTTGTATGTGTGCATTTTCTTTTTTGTGTTTTCAAATCTGTTTCATTTATCTCTGCCTCTGTTTTTCTTCTTATATCAAGGGAGAAAAATCTTTTTATTTTGCTTCATTTTTATGATCTCTCTTTCCCTTTGTCTTTTTTCTTTAATTCTGCTATCTCTTTTACACTCCTGCCATTTCTGCTTCTTTCCTTATCATGTCTTTTTGCTTCTTTCTTTCTCGTCCCATTTCACTCATCAGTCTCAGTTCCCATTGAAAGCACTTAAAGCAAAAACAGACACTTTTAGATGATACATCTGTATACCTGATAGTCTTAGTATGAATGTCATTTTTCCTTAATAAATACCCTTTCTCTTAAAATCTAGAATTGTGCAAAATAGCAGAGTTAAGCTGGTACTCTTCAGACATAGTTCTAGATAGTAAGGTGTGATCCTGTGGTGGAGAAAGAGAAGAATGATTCATGTTGTGTAAGATGCCTTAATTCTTAGGTAGTTTTGATCCACTAAAGAAGTGACTTCTTGTACTCTCCTTTTCAAAACATGTCTCCAAAAAGTGTTTGTAATTTTCAGACACAGAGCATCATATGTGATGGGGATAAATTAGCATAAATTTCTATACTTCTTAACTATTTACATTTTGAAGTTGATCATCTGGTCTTTGGAACAATCCCATGAGGTAAGTAGATCAAATAGTTTTATCCTTATTTTATAGGTAAGGAAACTAACTGATGCACAGGTGGCTCATTTTTGTCTAAGAGAGCAGATAACTAGTAAATGGTGGAACTAAGTGTTGAAACTAGGACTTCTAATTGTAGGTTCTTTCTCCATTTGCTTTTTACCATGTTGTTCTACAGTTGGAAACAAAATATATACATGAAATATGAAAATTAAAACAATTCTTATAAAAGCATGATATAAGTGACATCTGATGATTAATAGATTTTTATCAGTTAATAGATATTAAATAATAGTTATTTAATAAATTATGAACAATTCATATATAATACATATTTATAACAAGTAATACGTGCACACAAATGTATTACATTATGTATATATACATATACACATTCTCTCTTAATAGGATCACTAATATTGATCCAATTTTATATGAGAAGACTGTGAGTCAAAACTTAGTAATTTCCCCAGAATAACATAGCTCTTAATATAAGCTTCATGAGGGCAGAGACTTAGTCTGTTTTGCTCACTATTATATCCCCAGAGCTCAGAACAGAGTCTTCATAATAAATTTTTATTTGGTAAGTAAGGTGGTGGAGCCAAGATTAAAATCCCACGCTACTACTTTTTTTTTAATATGTCCTGCATCATTAAAATATGCTACTTGATTGTGAGGAATCTCATTCAAACAGTCCAAAACAAACAAAAATTACAGTGTTTGTCCCCTACCTACTCCAGTGGCTGAGAGAACATTACGAAAATTAATGATAAGAAGTCAGTTTCTCAAGATTTATTTAATACCTTGATCTATACCTTTGCATCTGAATCTATAAGAGTGAGATATGGTTTGTTTGTTTGTTTTTAAACTCTGTCATCAAGGTAGTATGTTAATGGGTGAAAACGGAAATGTTTCATGCTGACTACTGCTATTTCTGTTGTGTACCCTTGCTCATAGAGTAGAGCCAGGCTGCTATACGTGTTCTTTGCTGTACACCTTTGTGCTATGTAACTTCGCTTCTTGTTCTTTCCCTCCATCCAAATTCTATCCATGTTGTAGTGCCCAACTGAAATCTCACCTTTTCATATCACCGTAATTACTTACTCTGACTCATGGAAGTCACTGCGACTGGTTAACTTATGTGGAATTTATCATTTGCTGTCCTGAGATATCTCTTGTGTTTTTGTTTCGTAATATTATTAATATTTATCTTTCATGCATTTCTACTCGCCATAATATTGTAGATCTTGAGCATGCTGTATTGGTCATTCCTTAAGAATAAACAGAAATGAGTTAATATTTTCGATAGTACAGAGCATACCATGAGGAATCAGAAACTGATAATAAACCCACTCATTAGAATCCAATACCCTGCAGGGAGACCAAAGCAAAAAGACTAGGCCTTAGTCTAGAGATACCTGGATAATGTGACCTGCAGCATAGAAATGAGGGATATTCTGGTACCAAACTGGAGCATAAGAGGACAAGTACTCAGACTAAGGAAGATCACTTAAAAGCACTTTACAGTATAAAGTGCTTTACAGTAGACATAGAATCTAGCCAAAAGTGACTTGATGCTGATCTGTGTAATACCGAGTTGGAATTGCTTAAATATCTCTTCCATAGGAGACTTAATTGTGGGCTATGGTGATAGGAAGTAAAGAAGAGAGATTAGACCCAGAAGGTTGAAGGAAAAAAAATGCTACAAGTAGAAGGGGGAAGGAAATTACATGGCCACAGAAGGAAAAGTCCAAATGTGGAGGAGACATTTACAGAATAAGAATCTTGGCAAAGTCTGGCATTACACATTGAAGATACTCAAATATTTATGGCTTGATTGCTTGTTGACATCCATCAAAAATCTTACTCCTTAACATGAGAGATATTTGGTGTCTAGTTTTCTGATGGATTTTTTCAGCATTTATGTGAATTTTTGCAATTGTTCAGAAACAGCCAACTGATAAACTGAAGCATTCTTTCAAAAAATATGTTTTTGATGCTCTGACTTGGGTTATGTTCAAAATATTGATGAAGGCTAATAAATATCCCATCTTCTCTGTACCTGTTCTCTTCTTACTAAGGCCACTGGAGTCATTTCTATTTAGTGTTTTAGCAACCAAATTTAATTTTTTTTTATATTATAGTCAATGAATGTTTAATCTCGGAACCATTTTATTTTCCCAGTATATTTAAATATTTGCATTTCCTTTTTTTCTGGAATCTGTTAAAAAGACAAAATCTCCTTTCAAATTTTGTAAATATCTATTATAGACAGGCAGAAGTAAACTAGAAACCAGGTCTAAAACTTTAAGATTAACAAAGTGTAGGTTTTTTTATGTACTTAATGAGTATAAATAAATATGACTAACTATTGGATTATGTAGTACATTTCTGATGCATTAGAAACAGAGCTTGAGAGATCAAAGTACTTACTGTTTCATGTGGCAACTTTCCTTAAGTATGAAATAATGTACTTTCTGGCATATATTATGGCTTATTAAGGGGATTGATTTGGTCTAGGCAATAAACATCATGTCAGACATGCCTGGCAGGAAAACCTGCTTAATATGTTTTGTAATAAGACAGAATTTTTTGTTCTCGAAAACATCTGCCAACTGAATTCAAGAGTGAAGACAGAAAATGTCATCAATTTAGTGGTAATCCTATAAATTTAGTTTCTTTCTGAGCAACACATAGCCAGACACACAAAATTCCCAGTGTTAATCACCACTGGTTATAGTACTTTGTAAAATGATGAAACAAAAACATTTTATTTTTATATAATGTGTTAATTAATTCATAATGAATTTTAATATTTCAACTGATAAAATTTTAACAAGCATCTTGCCAACAGATCATTTTTTAAAGCATCTGTTTTTTAATGTGTTGGGTTGAGAACTGAGTCAAATGGCTAAATATGTACATATATTCTTTTAAAAAACATATTTCTACCCCCATAATTATAGATACACTATTTTTTCCCCTTAGACCACCAGGGGCTGCTGCTGTTCACACTGGGTTTTACTTTCCTCTGAAACTGAGTACCCCCCCATCACATTGCATCTTTTCTTTCTTCCCTTTTATCTCCTTAGCCCTAAATCTTTTAATATATAATGGAAAGAAAAAACAACAAGCTTAGCTAGTAATTTAATAATCAGTATAAGAATTTATATTTTAAACATTTTCTACATTCCAAAACATTTACACTTTCCCAAATGAACTTAAAACCAGTCGTCACTGAAGATTTGATAATAATTATTTTTATTTTCTGTTTTTAATGTCTGAATAACATTCAGAATCATACCCATTGCAGAGATGTAGTATGGAGATGAAATTAAATGTGCAGAATTTGAACAACTTGAGTTTGAATCCCAGCTCTTTCCACTTTATAAACTGTGACCTCAAACAAGTTAGCTTCCCTATGTCTCAGTTCTTTTGTCTGAAAAAATGAAATGATAATAATATATGCAAAGTGAACATGGTTTCTGACACACCGTGTTGGGTCTTCAGGGCTAATAAATAATCTCCTGTCTGCTCTCAAATTCATAATCAACTAAGAAAGTATCCAATCCTTGAGGTCCCCAGATTTTGTACCTTTCATTACCTTGTACCAAAAATAAGGTCTATCTTACCTTCCTGAGTTTGTAACCCAGTGAACAATATGACAAAGGAATCAGACAAAAGGAGATCAAAACACCAGCTTTACTAATTGATATAGTTCAAATGGAAAATGTGGCTTAGATCCGTGACTAAATTTAGATTACCTAATTCATTTCCCCCGAAACATATTTTCATCTATCTTCCAAACATCCACTTCCCCTTTCACAAGGTAGAAAGCAAGTTGGAATGCGTCCTTTTTGCAAGTAGCTTTGAAAGATGCCCAGAAGGGCTGAGTCGAGTATTCTGTTTCTTCCCCCAAATGTACTAATCAAGTCAGTCACTCCCCCTGTGGGAGGGAAAGAGTGAGGGATGGTGAAACAAATTGGGAACGTCACTCCAGCTATATGACTTCACCTGGAGCCAGAAGGGAAATGGGTCCCACCTGACAAAAGTTAGCCTCTAATAAAAAGATTATTAGTAGCACTTGCATCTTCTAGCAACTCAGTAGAGCAATATTAAAATATAATCATTAAATGTTCACTAAGGATACCTTAGTTTCTTCATTTTAAGGTCTTCATTTAAAAGGGAAACTGATCAAACCTGATTGCAGAGAAAGTAGCCACAAAATTGTTTAATTTTAAAGCATTTAAAGTGCCATGATTCTATTTTAAATAATCAGAAATCAATCTTTGTATTTTCATGTGTCTTACTTCCAAAGCCTAGTAAACAGTAGATTTTTAATAAATATTTGATGAATGAATATTTTAATAAATGCTTGCTTACATGAACCTACAAAGCAGAAGAGACAGACCTTTCACTATATAAATCTGCTCTTTGATATTGACTAGCTCACGTTGAAAGAACTGTGATACTATGTATGACTGATACATGCTAACACTCAGAAAATTAGTACATTGTTCTTTAAACCCATTTAACAACCAGTATTAAGTATAGCAGGCATTCTTTGAATTCAGTTAAAAACAAGCCAAAAAAGAAAAATTTGAAAGTGGCAAAATAATTAGATCTTTAGATAAGAATAGAAATTACAATAAAAACCAGAGCTCTGCACTTATTTGTTTCGGTTGACTATTGGCCAAATTTGGTGATGAATTCTGCTATAAATATGATGTAGTAGAAAGAAAAAGAAATTCAGAATTCAAGAGAGTTATGCTCTAATGATCTTAATTTTTTCACAAGCTGTGACGTTGGACAAGTCACCTCACTCTTTTAGTTTCTTCATCTGTAAAATAAGAATAATTGTAGTTATTAGGCTGTTTAAGGAGTAAATAAGGTAAATTAATGTATATGAAAAGAACCAGTGGGATACCTACTATTCATTATATCCCATTTTTTTTCTGTTTTCTCCTTGCCCTCTTTCCTTTGGAAAGTATGGGGAGAATTATGGTCAAATGAGGTCTTTTCCGATTGGTTTATAATCACTGCTTCTCAAACCTTTGGTCTCCGGACACTTTTACATGCTTAAACATTATTAAGGTCACTAAGGTCTTTTGTTTATATGGGTATAGCAATTGATATTTACCACAAAAAGAATGAAATATGAGAAAATTTTTAAGTATTTATTTTAGGGGCACCTGGGTGGCTCAGTGGGTTAAGCCTCTGACTTCGTCTCAGGTCATGGTCTCAGGGTCCTGGAATCGAGCCCCGAGTCTGGCTCTCTGCTCAGCAGGGAGCTTGCTTCCTCCTCTCTCTCTGCCTGCCTCTCTGCCTACTTGTAATCTCTGTCTATCAAATAAATAAAATCTTAAAAATAAATAAATAAACATTTATTTATTATTTATTTGTTTGTTTATTTATTTATTTATTTTAGTGGCTTCGTCAGTTAAGCATCTGCCTTTGGCTCATGTCATGATCCCAGGATTCTGGGATGGAGCCCCAAGTGGGACTCCCTGCTCGTCCCTTTTCCCCTGCCCCCTCCCCCTAACTTGTTCTGTCGCTCTCATTCAAATAAATAAATAAAATCTTTAAAAATAATAATAAATAAATACGTATTTTAAGATAGTAATAAGTCTGGGGTGCCTGGGTGACTCAGTTGGTTAAACTTCTACCTTCGGCTCATGTCATGATTCTGGAGTCCTGGGCTTCCCGCTCAGCAGGGAGGCTGCTTCTCCCTCTTCCCTTACCCTCCTGCCCACCCCCCACTAATGCTTGCTTGCTCTCTTGAGCTCACTCTCTCAAATAAATAAATGTACTGTATGTTGGCTAACTGAACATAAATAAATAAATAAATAAATAAATAAATAAATAAAATCTTTTTAAAAATAAAATAGCAATAAGTCCCTTATATGATGACACAAATAACATATATTTATGAGAAATAACTATATTTCTCAAAACAAATAAAAACATATGGTGAGAAGTGTGGCATTTAAAAAGCACCTCTTTAATATTTGGCTTAATAGACAGCTGAATTCCACCTCTGTTTTTCTTCCTTCATCCTCTTCTGATATGTTTTTTGGTTGACATTTATGAAGAAAATTTGGCCACATACAGATATTCAGTTATAAAAGGAAGCAGAATTTTAAAAGCTGTTTCAGGTAATTGTACATGTTTTTCTTTTTTGGTATACCTACACTCAATAAAGAATAGTTGCTTTTTTTTTTTTTTTAAGATTTTATTTATTTGTCAGAGAGAGAACACACGCAGGGGGAGCAGCAAGCAGAGCAGGCAGAAGGAGAAGCAGGCTCCCCACTGAGCAGTGAGTCTGATGTGAGGCTCGATCCCAAGACCCTAGTATCAGAGCCTGAGCTGAAGGCAGATACTTAACGGCTGAGCCACCCAGGCATCCCAAGAAATAGTTTCTTCTTAAAGATTACCTGCTGTGTGAATCTAAAACACATTACTAAGTATTTTGTACTATTTTCATGAAAATCCATTGGTCTTTGTTGTACTTTGAATGGAACCTTTACTCTTGAATGATTTTATAACATCACGTATTGGTCATTTGGAAAATAATGTTGCATTGAGTTATGAAGATCTTCCACATGTTGACATATTTTATTATGCAGTATCAAAGAAATCCTATCTATTAATATTACTACCAATCTCATCTGCAAAGATTTTAAGAGTTGAAAAATTAAACTTACCAGAGAGGATACAAGTTCCCCCAACTTTTAATTTTAGCAAGAAGGCTAAGGTTTATTTTATTTATTTTCAAGAAAATGTCTTCCAAATGCCCAATGTGAGTAATCATCATTTCTTTATCAGTCTTGCAAGTTGAAAGAATGTTCTATTTAAAAAAACAGCTACTTGAGCTCACAACTCAGTTACACAACTACTTTCCCTCTATACGAGCATCTTAGCATAATTTGTTTTGCAGGTGCTTTTTGGGCACCTGGGTGGCTCAGTGGGTTAAAGCCTCTGCCTTAGGCTTAGGTCATGATCCCAGGGACCTGGGATTGAGCCCCACATCCGGCTCTCTGCTCAGCAGGGAACATGCTTCCCCGCCCCCCCCTCCCCCCCCACCCCGCCTGCCTCTCTGCCTACTTGTGATCTCTGTCTGTCAAATAAATAAAATCTTTAAAAAGGGCAGGGGGGGCATGCCTGGGCGGCTCAGTGGGTTAAAGCCTCTGCCTTCAGCTCAGGTCATGATCCCTGGGTCCTGGGATCGAGCCCTGCCTCCGGCCTCTGCTCAGCAGGGAGCCTGTTTCCCCCCTCTCTCTCTGCCTGCTTCTCTGCCTACTTGTGATCTCTGTCTGTCAAATAAATAAATAAAATCTTTAAAAAAAAATAAAAAATTTAAATTAAATTAGCCAAGGTATAGTACATGATTAGTTTTTTATATAACGTTCAGTGATTCATTAGTTGAATATAACACCCAGTGCTCATCATATCATGTGGCCTCTTTAATTCCTATCACCCAGTTACGCCAGTTCATCACTCAGAATATTAAATACACATATGCTCAGGGGTTGAGACTTAGTAAAAGTAATTTTTAGTTCTTCATCAACATTTTTTAGGGGAACGTGTGTGTGTGTGTGTGTGTGTGTGTGTGTGTGCACGTGTTGTGTGTTTTCCCCTTGAGTGTGTAGCAGTGAAGAACACAATGTTTGGTACCACTGCTGTGATTTGTGCTAAGTCACAGGCAGTTTTGTTCTCCATTGCCTTCTTAACTGCAAATGCCAACACCGTGAAAAAGACACAAATGCCTTAGTATTATTATGTGGACCCCCTGAAAGCTCTCAAAAACCTCCAGAGGTTTGTAGACCACATGT
This sequence comes from Lontra canadensis, assembly GCF_010015895.1. NCBI lineage: Eukaryota > Metazoa > Chordata > Mammalia > Carnivora > Mustelidae > Lontra > Lontra canadensis. Next base: position 20,937,601 of record NW_022630998.1, read on the forward strand.
CTAGAACTACTGGGTCTACCTCTCTTTTTTGGAGTTGAATATACAGGCAACCAAAGGAAGTGGTCTGTAAGATTAAAATAAGAACCATTTTTCAGTTGATATGTTAGGCAGATGAAACTGGAACAGTATGAGTGAGCAGCTGTATAAGCTGAAATAGAGAAGCTAGAATAGGGTAGGAGTGGTTTATTAAGGCATTTGGGCCTATCCATTTTAACTCTTCTCATCTGGACTCAGAGAGCATTATGTGTAGAGGATTTCACGTGTCCATCCTCCCTCCTCCTTCATAGAAACTAAGATGTCTATACCAGGCCATTGGAATTTGAGGATTTAGAATTTTTCTTTCTTTCTTTCGTTCGTTCGTTCGTTCGTTCTTTCTTTTTCTTTCTTTCTTCCTCCCTCCCTCCCTCCCTCCCTCCCTCTCCCTCTCCCTCTCTCTCTCTCTCTTTCTTTCTTTCTTTCTAGAGAAGGAAGGGGGAAGGGGCAGAGGGAAAGGGAGAGAGAGAATTTTATGCCAGCTCCATGCCGAATGTGGACCCTGGCGAGGGGCTCCACCTTACCACCCTAAGATCAGGATTTGAGCCCAAATCAAGAGGCATATGTTCAAGCTCAACTGACTGAGCCACCCAGGTGCTCCAGAATTTTTTGTTTTCTACTACTTGTCCCCAGCAGTAGAAGGCTCTGGAGAATCATATGCCCATTTTGGGTTTTAGCAACTACAGTTTTTATTTCGTCCCTCGTTTCCCTAAAATGGGTGGCCTCTTGCTTCCCAGAAGGGCTCACATATTTAACCCTGCTATACAGCTGAGGTCTAATAAACTACCATAGTCTACTAGCTCTGTGCTGGTGCTGTCCCTCTGTCTTATGTTTACCTTAACTTTGCAGTGGACTGATTCTATCATGGTTAAGAGCTGAGTGTTTATTTCTGGCACATGTGTACAGGGTTTTTACATACAGTGTTCACTCAACAAGTGTTATAATTATTGTAATATCCTTAATTTACAATCCAAGTTGCATCTGTCCATCACTTTCTCCCATTTCTGAAGCCTTGTTCTTCCTAATTCTCCAAATTGGGTTCCTCTTGTTTCTTGTCTAAAGGAACATTTGACAGTAACTGTCCAAAATACAGTTGGATTTACCATGCTTCTCTCAGGCTTTAAATGTGAATGGTGGTTCTTGCACTTTCACAACTTCACTCCCTTTTTTTGGGAAGAAGGGGCAATTTAATACCCTATATCTCCCACCTGTGGCCCACCCTTGTGGTTGAGGCCCTTGTGCATACATTTGTCTAGTTAGAAATAGTTGTTTGTTTCTTTGTGTAATCCTCACAACTGTCTCAGGTATCACCTTGACTTTACAGATAATGTAAAATGAGACTCAGGTGTAAATAGACTTACTCATAGTTGTATACCTATGAAGAGCAACTAAACTAAGGTTAGAGCCCACATCTATCAGACTGCAAAGGCTATGTTTTTCCCAATAAACTACATTGTCAGTACTGAACGTTTTTTACAAGTGGCTTTCTAAGATTTCTCTGTGTTTATATAAAATATATACACATAAGTGAATGAATCAGTGGATCTCTCCTGAATTGGAAGGCAATTGCTGCGACACAAGACAAATAATATTCCCCACAATGCAGTAGTTTATTCAAGGACTGTTGTTAGAGAGTTGCAGTGAGTAGATATATTGAGTGTAGGCCCGCATCTTCTTCTCTGCAGTAAGACACCCTCACACTTTATTTTTTCCTGTGTCCCAAACTGTCCGTCCTTCTGGGATGTGTAAGTTGCTTGACAGCAAAGGAGTTTGAAGTTACTGCATGTGGGGATGAGAAAAAAAACCTTATCACCTTGTATAGTTGTCTCAAAAGTGCTTTGTTTAATACAGGTGAACTTTTTTTTTTTTAATCCCTCCCCTGATTTCAGTTTGTCTTTAAGTGTGCCTGTTCTCAGCCATGAGCTTGTTGTTCCACCCCATTCCCCTTTGGTGTTTTCGCCAGCCCAGTGTTCACATATGCACATTATGGCTTTATCAGTAGATGGAAGCACTTCTGTGTGCATCTCTCATGTGTAACATAGTGGGGCAATATAACATGTTTACTGAATGACTTGAGTATTTACATTATAGACTCATCTCATTTCTATTTGAATTATATATGTGCATTTATAAACGTTATGAAATTGTATGTTTAGATTTACTTTCTTGGACCATGAAATTGCTGCTTAACACACTCTATGTATCATTTTTATCTTATATTCCTGTAATATTAATTTCGTTCTTAGCATTATTTTCATAATTTAATACTAGGAGAAAATATTGATTTTTCTTGAAAATAACAGATTATAAGCCACACTTAGTGGCTCATTTAGGGACCCCATAAAACATAGATAAAATTTTGAATATGAATCTAAGTGGTCATCTACCAAGACTTTCCCTAATTTCTCTTTGCCCTAAAAATGATTTATACTTGAATTTGCTTTCCCAAAAACTTTAAAATACCTCACCAAATTCCCAAGTTGGTGCTTGAAATGTCTCCCTGAGATCCCAGAAAATCTCTGCCCAGGGAGGTGATAAAGAGAAAAATCATGATCCTTTATTTCAGGATACTATTATATTTAAGAATTCTAAAATAATTTGACTTTTTTAAAATAGTCACTACTTTTTATTTAAAAATCATTTAGACACTATGGGCAAAATTTTATGTTTCTACTGGAGCAATAATAACACCAGTAATTTCCAGAGCTATATAATGGATTAATTTTTTTTTAATAAAGCTGAACCATCAGATAAAAATTAGAATTAGGATTTTATACTGCTAAATTAAGTAAATCTATCAAAACTAAAATCTTTTTTAGTCATTGAGAAGAGGAATTCATTTTTTCAGTGCTGCTGTTCTAAATTTTTGGCAGTGAGCCATATAATTTTTCATATTAAAAAGTGAGAATTTATACAAATTCTTCAACCCACCTTTGTTTACTATTTTATATAAACAGTACATTTAGGAGGAACATTACTTATAGGAGAAGGTTTCTACCAGAGTATGTTGCCAAAAGATAGTGTCTAAAGGGTGGTAGCCATTTTTCAGAGACATACCAAGTCCAGTTAGTTTATTTCTAGATGTAGATGAGGAAACTGAGATGAAGAGAAATTTGCTCAGAATTACACTGTTATTAGTGACAAAACTGTTACTGGGATCTAGGTTTTCTATTTACCATTCTGGTTATTGAAATTTTTATATTAAAACAAGATTTTTTCCCCCTCCATTTTTATTTGCAAGTGGTTTTTCTGGCCTTTGTCTCAGCAGCTGATGGGGTTGGGGAAGAAGAACAGGGTGTGTGTGTGTGTGTGTGTGTGTGTGTGTGTGTAGATTATTAGGTGGGAAGGACAAGTGGTCCTTAAGTAATTGAGATTTAAACCTAAAAGTTAGTTGAAAACAGTATTCCTAACATAATCGATTTTAAGATCTAAGAGGAAGAATATGAATTTGAAAATCTTAGTGCATTATATATGAATTATGATGTTAACTATACCTCATTCACTCTTAATGTTCTTTGTTTCGATTTCACACAGGAGAGTGAAAAAATTCCCTCAGAATTCTTGTGCAGACTGCATATATAATAATGCCATCAAAGAAAGGCTATTATTTGTGCATATATAGCTCAGTCAATTGAAGATTGCTCAGATTATCATCTTTTTTCATTGATTTTAAAACCTTTTATCACATTTTAACATCTCTGAATTTGGGATGCATCTTAAAAATTAATGGCATATCATGGGTTAGTTGGTGACTTTTTTTCTCTTAATGGTACATAAAACAGTGCTACCTTTTAAAATTGATGGTTTTGTAGAAGGATGAAATATGGTATGAGACAAGCTGCCTCACTGCACAACTCTGAGAACATAATTCTTATCTGGCACCCCCTGGAGTTGTGCAGTGTATAGACTGTGGCCTTTTAGGGTAGTCCAAATAGAGATTATGTGGAGGGTTTGTTCTTTTCCTTAACATTTTACCCCATATTTGGTCCCATAAATTGACAAAGACCACCTGCCTATTTGGCAATTAGTGACCCCTCAGTAAATGTTTATTTATTTACTTACACACCATTGTAATCAGTTGCTTCCTTTTGTTTGCCAAAGCCCATGGATAGCAGGTTTGAATTTCTTCCATTACTAGATGTCACATTACTAGGAAGAAGTAGATCTCTATATGGTAAACTTAGACGGTAAATCTAGGAAGTAATGAGTAAATGACTGTATTAAATGGAGATGTTAGTCCCTCAGTGTCCTAATCATTTTCCTAATGCATTTTACTTTTAAAATTTATTGCAGCACTTTCCAGATAACCTAAAGTAACTATTCGTATGATGAAAGTAGAGTACCAGTTTTAGGTTGCATTCTGTTAGTCTACCTTCGCTGATTTTATACTATCTCCTGAGTGCTAGATATTAAAGATTAAAAATGGAGGAACAATAAACATGTAATTTCTACTCAAGACAGGATTAGCCAGGATTACAAAACAAGATGCCAAATGTATCTTGGGAAACTGAAGAAAATGTGTCCTTTTAAGGAGCACAGCTTTGATTGGACCTCTTCGCATTTCAATGCAATTGAGCACTATTTACAAAATGTTATGCTTGCTATAGCTGTTTATGAGATATGCAGATGGAAAAGCCAGAATCTTTGTTCTCTGGGAGCTCAGGCACAGTCTTGTTGGGAGGCCGAAATATTCTTAAGCAACTTGGATAGGCAGTTTCCAGTAAGGATTTTGAAGGAGTTCATATGTTGCATTCTAAGCATATGAAAAAAGGAAAATGTATCTTTCACAATTATTAATATAGCATTAAAATAAAAGATACCTAGAGATTCAATAATAGACCCCTGGATTTTAGAATTAAAGAACCACTTTATACATTTTCTATATTGAATACAACTATTGCAATGAGAACCTCAATTTTTATGCAGATTGCTTATATAAAATCTGTTCTATTATGTAATACAAGGTGATTTTTGTGTCATTGAGTATTAAAAACCACTTTAAAAATTTGCCACTTTAAAGAAATTAATTTGGTAGGTGTTTCTGGCACATTCTGGAAACTCTAATATTTCAATTTTCAGTGATGTAGTTGGATTTACTCTTGATGTCTAAAATCATTTTGCCCTAACTTATAGACCAAATGAAGCTAATTAAACATACAAGTAACATTTCAAAACTTTAAGAACCATCCAATGTCCCTTAACCAATTCTTTTCTTCTTCTGCTTTTATCTCCTCTACCAAATGATCTATGATATATTCACTTTATATCTGTGATATGCTCATTCACTGGTTAAGAGAAATACTGTAAGTCAATAATAATGCACCTAATGTTTTAATGAAGCTTTATAGATCATAAACACTTTAATTTGTACTTTATTCTTTAGGGAATATAATATGAAGTTGATGATAGTAGTTTTCTTTAAGAACCATGTGTACATTTTCTTAATTGCTAATGATATTATTATCGATGTTTGTTAGTTTCTTCTTATGTGGGTTTAAATAGTTGTTTTTGGCAAAAGATCCAGCCAAGCAACTTTCTTCAAAATGGATTAAAATGATGAATAAATTAATCTTTATGGGATTCTTTATAGATTCTTGGTTTTTTGCAAGTTACTCTTAACTATTGGCATATCTTATATAAGGTAGTTTAAGAGTTTCTGAGGAGGTTCCATTCTGATTTCAAAGTAATTTTGGGGGTGCCTGGGTGGCTCAGTCATTAGGTATCTGCCTTTGGCTAGGGTCATAATCCCAGGGTCCTGGGATTAAGCCCTGCATAGGGCTCCCTGCTTCAGCTGGAAGCCTGCTTCTTCCTCTCCCCCTCCACCTGCTTGTGTTCCCTCTCTCGCTATATATCTCTCTGTCAAATAAATAAAATCTTTAAAAAAAAAAAAAAGTAATTCTGCTCTTGCGTCTACCTGTGCCTTCCTTCTTTACACCTCCTCTCTTGTGATCCTGGCTTTAGTTTTTACTAAGAAAGTTTAGTGTTAGTTAATCCATTTGTGGAAATATTGTAAGCTTCATTTGGATAAAGATTCTGAGTTAATCATCTTTTTCTATCCTCTGGCACCTAACAGGTTGCCTTGAATATACATAATAGTCAAAACTTACTGGATGGGTAAATGGACTAAATGACTTTACTTTGAAATTTGACTTTACTCAGACAATGGCCATAGGAAAACTGCCCCTTTTTTACCTCTCCAATATCATTTCCTGCCATAGGAGAATTGCCCCTTTTTTACCAATATCATTTCCTGCCCTTCTTTTCTTCACTTATTCCATTCTATCCCCACTGGTCTCTCGCTATTCTTGGAATATGTCAGGCATACCTGTCTTTCAGTCTTTGCATTGACTGTTCCTTCTGTCTGTGGTGTTCTGCTCCAAAATATAAGCAGTGCTAACTTGCTGAAATTCTTCAAGCATTTTTTCCATTATTATCTCAATAGAAGTATACCCTCACTACACTAGTTAAAATTATAGCCCACCCATTTCCCATTCCCTTTACCTAGCTCTTTTTTTTTTCTTTAACACTCATCCCCTTCTAACCTATCATATAATTTACCTATCCATTTAATATTGTTTATTGCCTGTCTCTATTGTTAGATTATAAGCTCCCAGAGGGCTGGTATCTTTGTTTTGTCATTGATATGCAAAGTAGACACTGAACAAATATTTGGTGATGAATCTATAGGCTGAAAGGTATTGTTTCATTTGGACTGTCATCTACTGGTGGGGATTGTCTTACCCATAGTTCATTGTATATGGTACTGTTTTGAGAGCTTACTATGTGCCAGACACTATGCTAATTCTTTGTATATGTCTCACATTTTACCCTTAGTTAGCCCACTTTTCACTACATTGGAAATTACTTTCTAACATTTTTGTATCTTGTATTTAATTAGATGTTCACTGTGTCTTACTTGTCTTTGTATCCACAGTGTGGGTACCCAAATATGAGTTAAATGAGGAAGGGAATGGTAAATTTTTTGACAACTGTGGCAAACTGACATTATAGGGAAACTCATAAAATGGTACCTCTTGGCCTTAGTGACCAGATTAGAGAAAATATTTCTTTCAAAATTATAAAAAACAAACACTGAAAATATTAAAAAATTTTAAAGATATATTTTAAAATGTATTTAAATAACAGGGAATGTGTCACATTTCCTTTAAGTGGTATTAAATCTTGTTAATAGTTTGAATAACAGTAGCCACCATTGAGCTAAAAGTATGCAGCAGAGTGGTTGACTGTAACCTGAGATATTTCAAAAATTTTGAAAGGTTAGTCATAAAAAGTGCTATATTTAGAGGTCTGAACATTTTCCTTTCTCTGTTAAGTAGCCTTCTGGCTTATTGCCCTGTATAGTTCAGGGCACACTCATGGAGCCAGAGTAATCCTATAAAAGAGACACTGAAATGACCCCATCAAGTCCAATCAGTTGTGCCAGACTTTATTCCCACCCTGCATTCTGAGGAATTTTTGTCTTTGCCAGGTTTCCTTTGATTTCACACCCAGATTTGCCCTACTCTACATAATGAGGATGATCTGCCTGGCTTTGATTCAGCAGCTGCCCAAGATACTGGTTTCTCCAGAGCTTTGGCCAGTGTGCCAAGGGACCACCTCAGTGATCAGAGGTGGGAGGAAGTGGCTATTCTGGACTCCTGTCTCCAGTCCTTATTTCTAGGGAGAAAAATCAGGCAGTTACATTAAATATCCTAAGTTGATATATTAATATAATTCTGAAAATTAGGCCAGAAAGATTACCTAGTTAGCTTGTAATTGTCATTTTTAGACATTTGGAATGAAATACTCTTTTCATAATAGTCAGTTGAGCGCTTAAAATGGAACATTATGGAGAAGTATCTCATTATTGGACATTTTACAAGATTCTATTCAGATTCAAAAGCATTCTTCACAGAGTCTTAACCTATATTTAATAATAATTAATCTTGACTTTCCATCTTTGTAAAACGTTTCTTTACCACCCCTCCCTTTTTTCCTTTGCATCGGCACAAAAACAAACATGTACACGAATACACAAGTATTCATAGCCTCCCTCTTGCCACTGTGTATATTGCATTCAGTGGAATTTTCAGTACTTTTCAAAATTAAGATCACTGAGATTATATATTTACTGCCCAAAGTAGACCTCTAATTATTTAAAAGAAAGGCTTACATTTAGTTCATCTCTGCATTCTCAGGGCTTGAATGAAAATCTGTTTAGCAAGGTTGTCTGTGCTGGAATTATCATTGATTTACAATGGAGTCTCTGGTTCCTTTAGTGCATAAGGGAATAGATTCAAATTATGGTGAGTTACCAAGATTGTCCAAGTGAAGCTAGTTAAGACTTTGAGGGAAACTTATCATTGACACTAGTGATATTATACTATTATTCTTTGGGTTATCAAACTGAATCATTGCATTGAAACCTGGTATTACTTATATACTTATTCACAGGAAATGTGTAGATAGTAACTCTAACACTTGAAGCATTTGAATGGATTTCCATTTATAAATATGCTCTGGCATAAATATATGCATAAAATATAATGAATATATTTCATTATATGATAAATTTTTAGATTTGGAGAAGTGATAAATTATATTTAATTTTAAGATGAAGAATATTGGCAAAGACATGGTCACTTAGCCTGTCTTTTCAAATGTTTTACTACACATAAGTTCCAAGTTCTCTGTTACCTCTAAATAGAATATACATGATTAAAAGAGTATGCCACTTTATAAATGAGAAACATTTTATAACTATATTATAAATTCAGTGATTTGAGTACTATCTGTATTTTTGTTGCCTTGTGTACAGTGGATTAAATAGACTTAAATATGACTAGATTTGATTGGGAATATGTATATAGAGTCAAAAAAGGCAGAGATCAAGTACATGACTAAAGATAGTATTAGTCCTAAACAGTGGTCTCTGAGCATTGCTGTAATTTATATTCCGTTGCCAAAACCAATCTCCATCAGACTCAACCAACTATCCTTGATAAGTTTGTGGTCCATTTGTTAGCTCTCTAAATAAGTTTTTTTTTATACTTCAACCAAAAGTTTTTAAATACTCCATCAAATATTTATTAAACTGCACTGTACCAGGCACAAATATGAAGATCAAGAAGACATGACCCTTCCCCTAGAAATTAAAGAAGAATGCACTGGATTCCAATTAGTAGGGGCACAGGTGGGGCTTAAGCCAGTTAGGGGTTGAAAGTGGAAGCTCCTGGGCAAGTTTCCTAGAGGGGGCTATGATACCTAAATATGTCTTAAGTTATCAGATCTAAAAGAGAACAGTGAAAGTTGAAGAAAGGAGGTAGAGGAATAAGAGTATTTTCTTTCATATGCTTTAGAATTTTATCTTTCACATGTAAGTTCATATACTATTTGAAATTGATTTATTAGTTTGCAGTGATGTATGAATCCAGTGTCAATTTGTTAGTGTGGGTGATTGTCTTGACCCTCTTTTTGTCAATAATACTTAAGTGTTCTTCCTACTAGAAATTTGTTTTTATGCTTATTATGTGGATAGTTCAGATTTACATTTTTTCCAGATAATCAGTTGTCCTAACTCCATTTTGAGAATAATTCATTTTTTCACACCTTTAATGGATAGGTTAATTGATAGATTGAATTCTTATGTTCTTGCCCTTTTTTCCTGGGTATTGTTGTAGTCCTTTGAAAACTGTGTCCACACTTGCCAATGCATTCTAGTGTAATTTTTGAGATTTTATTGTACATTTAGTGTATGGCAGTATCTTAACATAATAATAGTCCTCCTTTTCTTCTCTTCTTCTCATTCCCCACACACCAGTTTCAGGTTAGGAATTTAGTTCTGACTTATAGTGCCACCACCACCACCAATCTCTTATCTCTCCTCTCTCTCTCCCTTTCCCTCATTTCTGTCTTCATTATCAGAAGATTAGATTATAGAGATTATAATTGTTTACATTAGAGTGTTTCTCTTCTTAGAATAATTCCTTTACATTTGCAAGCTGGCAAAAAAATATATACTTAACAGCAATTATTTGGCTTTATAATATATCTGTTTAACTATTTCCACTCTCACTGCCAGTCTTTGTCATTTCCCAATGCATATGTGCCTAATTTTATTTCTTAGGCAGTTGAAATAGATGATAGATTTCATAAGTAGTTATAAAATGTCAATTTAGAAATAGTGTTCAGATAGCCTGTGGGTAGGATATAGTAATTGATTAGGTGAGGGTTAAAAAAGAAGAAGAAATAAAAGAAGTCTCCTAAGACCTGTCTACTCCATTGAGTTGTAATGAGAATCAAGTAATGAGGTACTTGAAGTCACTTTAAAGATTTATAACATGTGTAATACAAGGTGTGTTAGTGTTCATACCTTTGTGAGAACTGAAATTTCAACTAATGAAATTGCTACAATGACCAGTGAGAAATAATAAGTCATTTTATATCTCTGGAGCTCGGTTTTTTCCTCTGTAAAATGGATAGGTATTCCAGTAAGTAGGAAGCTGTTATTTCTAAACTTTTATGATTCTATGAAATAATGAAATAATTCTTACTTAGATAATCATTTTTTTCCTTCTTCTCCCATACTTAAAATGTGCTCCTTTACAGCTTCTACTGTCTAAAATAAAAGGAAAGGAATACCAGGTTAAATTTTATTATTCAGTTGTATTCCATCTGCAGTGCTCTCTGAAATATAAAAATACTTAACTGAGATCATCTCACAAAATGAATGAATTCTACTTTGCCTTTGCCTTTAGTGATAATCTTTTAGTGCTACTGATTATGCTCTTACAGAAAAAAACTTCAAGGACTGAGAACCCCTAATATTTAACCACAAACACAATTAATATAAAATATATCAGTTTAACTTGAAAAATGTGTTGTTAACATTGGAGATTCAGATTTATTTAAATGGAAAATTTCTTATCACTCTGCACTTGCCTTCACAACAGATATCTAGAGGGAACACTTTACCCAGTTAATTGGTAAAGTTAATATATAGTTCCAGGGAAAAAAATGTTCATGTTGACTCCAAATGTTAAATATATATATGGGATTAATCTTGCCCATTTTGTGATATAGCACATTTGCAAATAATCATAATTAGACATTATTCCGGAAAGAACCTAAATTTTTTAATTTCTAGATTATAATTGTCACTATAGTTGACACTCACTGTGATGGTGGGTCCCAGAAGGATAACAGCAGACTAAGGCAAACATGTAAGTTCCTTCAATGTAGATAAAAAAATATAAAAACTTAACTGCTCACAAGCAATACTGTAGGAAGCAGAGGATTCGGTGACGTGCTCTAAGCAGGAAGGGCTTCCCTGGCTGGCCCGCAAGTGTTCACAAGCCCTTTGATGCTAATAACTCCTGATCACAGTAAGGATCCTATCAGATATTTGAGACTCCCTGCTTCACACATTCCCACATACCTACCCACATCTTTCCCGATATTCTTAGGACTCCTCCCAACAACTGTGGAAGCTCTGGTTGTAAGTCCTCTTGCTCTCCAGATATAAATCTCATTAACTACTGTGGCATTTTCCTCAGTGTATTCTATGAACTGGAAAAACTGAAGGTCACTTTTCCAGGCATACCCACATTTCAGGCCCAAGGTTTATTTTTACAACTAGGAAGTGTTGATCATCCTTAGATTTAAACACACAGGCGCACACACACACATAAACACACACACACACACACGTGTGTTAATAACTGATTTTATAAGGTTATGAAGATTTAAGCATAGCACACATGCGTATGTATGTATGTATGTATACATATGTAAAAAGTACTGTACTGTTAAGATTATGGGATCTGAAGTCAGAGAAACTCTACAATTGTATTATGTTGGGCAATTAAAGTCTCAAGTATTCTTGCCTTATGTGTAAAAAGGAGATAATAGTAGCTACTGCCCAGGGTATCATGAAGATCAAATGAACTAGATCATATTGTGCATTTAATACAGTATCTATTTCAGAGGAAGCACTTGAAAAATGTTAGCTGTTGTCATCACTATTTTCATGGTTTTAGGATTTCTTGAAAATGTCATACCTTTTCATTTTCTTGTCCTTTTGGAGAAGTTTTCATCTAGTAGTTTTTTCATCTTCCATGAAGTTTTCTTAAAATTTAATATAGCTAAAGAACATAGCAGATTTATAGCAATAGGAAAAAATCAAATACTAGCATGTTTCACCTTTGAGACAAAAATTTGCTTACGTCATTCACTGTTCAAAATACTAAGTGAACTTTTACTGGATTTACCAAAGTATTACAGTCCTCAAATAAGGAAGGTTTTTTTTCTGTTCTGTTAAAATATAGATGTATAAAGAATATTATTCAATAAGAATTACTAATAACTGATTTTACAAGGTTATGGAGATTTAAGCACTGCATGTTTATCAAGTAAAAGACATACAGATCATATATAATATATATTCTTACTAAAATTTACCTTTTAAAATTATTTAATATTTCCTTATAGCATTCTATTTCTAGGTGTTCACCTTTAGTACAATATGACAATGATCTCATAATCTCATGTTTATGAACTTGGTAGAAAATTTAATTCTTGTAACATTCTGTATTCTTATGTTAATTAAGAATAATTTTGTTTTAATTTAATTTCCAAGTTACACATTCCTTTGTTTCATAACCTCCGCTTTTCAAAGTATCTATGGACATTTTTTTCAGTTATTTGTTGGTGTCTTATCCTAAGACCCACAAAGTTTGGCCCATGCTTCTTGAGTTAAGATGTGCTCCCAATCTTCCAGTTAGGTCAACCAAAAAAATTAAGATATGATAGAAGGTCAGTGAAAGAAATTCATATCAAAACAACTACTCACCATGTCATTATGACAGCCTGCTGTAACAAATGTGCCTCTGTTTTAACTTATGACAATTAATTGCTAAAAGTAATTTAATCTGACAGAGGCAGGGTATTGAAAGACTCCTGGAGATGTCATAAAAGCGACCTTTCTGCCCATGTGCTGCCAAAAGCCATTTTTAACAAGGAGCTAAGGAAATAGTGCAACTTCTTTTGTACCTTGTTAATTAGTTATTGATTTGAAACAATGTACTTCCAAATACTGTTAGAGGTGTTAGATGCCAGCAAGGTCACTATATGACAGTCTAGTCCTGATAATCTTTATAGTGTATGAGAATTCTTTGAAGCCTTTTGTTCTGTTAGCCTAATATGAGATTGTCTGATTTGCTAAAATGTCTGCAGTTTTATTTTATCATGAACTTTTCAGTTTAAAATATTTTATATATTATTAGTCTGATACTTAAACTTCATTGCATGATGTGGTTTCAATTTTCAGAATCTTCACTTGTGGATTTAGTCTCAAATATAAGTACATATTCTACAGAGAGAGTATATATGGTTTGATTGGTGATGCCAAAGAGAACAAGGAAATAATATTTTAGTCTCAAAAAGAGAGGCAAGGTAGGGGTTCTGGAATTCATTTATTAAATCACTTGTTGATCTTTTTTTTTAATTTGGATATTACGTTTTCTTAATAAAGTATTTAAGTATATAAGTTAAAACTGCAGGGGATGCCTGGGTCACTCAGTTGGTCAAGCATCTGCCTTTGGCTCAGGTCATGATCCCGGGTCCTGGGATCAAGTCCCACATTGGGCTTCTTTTTCAAAACGAAGTCTACTATGTCCTTTACCTGCCGCTCCCCCTGCTTGTGCTCTCTCCCTGACAAATAAACAAATAAAATCTTAAAAAACAAACAACTGCAGAGTTTTCACAAGTCAACCTGCAAGGTAATGTGAATAACAGAAAGATCAGAGGGAGAGTGAGCACAACATAACACTTCTTGTCCTCTAATCTGGAATTGCACTAATTAGCTGTTTGTCCTTCAATAAATCTACTCCACCTCTGTGTCTCATTCTTGCAATGGGAACCATAATAGTACCTACATCATATTATGATAGTGAAGATTGAATGAATTAATCCATGTAAAGTAGTTGCTATGTAGTAACCATCTGATAAATGTTAGCTGCTATTATTGCTATTGTAATAGTAATAGTAATTTAAAAAATACATATATAGTCCCTTCCCTTAATTTTGTAAGAACTTTGTATTTTATGTATGTAGTGTTTTCAATAGATAAAAATAAATATGATTATTTTATTATTTTTCTTATTAAGTAAATTAGGATATGTTTGCTATATGTAGAAAATATTAAAATAGCATGCAAAATTGTCCTCTGTGTTTGTGTTTAATGATGAACAATAAAAGAAACATTTAGTATGCTCTGGTTTTAAAACCAGATCAGCTGATAAAATAAGATAAAATTGTTATTTTACTAAAATATGTTAAATTTTTCAGTTTAATTGCTTAGATGGTGAAAAAATCTAGGTTTGCAGTAGATAAAATGTTTTTCTTACTATAGAAACATTCTAAATGCCTGCTTTTTGTTAAAACTTCTGTATTAATTAGGACAAGCTGAAATTTTTTTAAAGTTATATCAGTAAATATACTTCTTTACAAATAGATAAAACTTCATGGAAAACCATATTGTGCTAAGCACTAGTTTTATAGAGTAAATACTTGCTTAACATCTCAATTAAGAAAATGCAGATTAAAGTATTGGTATTTACAATTATTAGTTGACAAAATTTTTAAAAATCTGAAGGTGTGTTGGCTGGGTTAAAGGAAAGATTGATCTCACATAGTATGATTATGATGGAAATGTGAGAGCAATTTAGTAACATTTATTAAAATTAAAAATACATTTTGAAAAATTAAAAATACATAAACCTTTCAACCTAGATGTTCTATTCCTGGAAATCTATCTCATTGAAGTTAAACTATCTCTAATTCAAATCTGTATTAGCAATAGTTAAAAGATATCAATTGATAACCAAAATTTAATACCTAGATTTAAAATCATAAGATAGAATAGGCTTCTAATAAATGAGTTCTAGAACTGCTATCTTGTCCTAATTTTTAAAGGCTAAAATACTACTTTGAAGGGAGAGACCAAGATGGCAGATTAAGAGAATCCTAAGCTAACCTTATTGCATGGATACAAGTAGATAGAACTCACATCATTGTAAATCAGAAAGTGACCTGAAGATTGGCAAAACAAAATCCACAACTAAAGGTAGACAAGAGGCTACATCCAAGAGGGTAGGTAGGGTGAAGAGGCAGTGGGGAACTAAATGCACTGCAGCCATCTGCAGGGGTGGGGCATGAACAAGGAGAAGGGCAAAATACAGGCTGTCCCACTAGGGAGACCACACAGAGAATATGAATCTCTATACCATTTGGTGCTGAAAATGAGAGGGGCCAAATTTTGTGAGTTATTGCAACCAAAGGGACTTAAAGGCTGGAATTTTAAAAATAAGAGGGCCCAGCTCTGATAGGGTGTGGAGGGCAATAAGACACTGAGTCTCCACCCGTAAAGAGACAGCACGACAAACAGCCTCTAGAAATACAGCATAGAAACAGCACTTTGAAAACACCTGGAGCACCTGGGAGGGAGAGTTACTTACCCAACTCAGAGTACACCCTGGAGGAGCCAGTTTCATGGAGGGATTTCTTCAGGAACAAAGGACCTACAAGGCACCATCTTTCTTCCCTGCCAAGCATAAACCAGCACAGTGCCTAACTTGCTTATACTAGATCCCATCCCCTTGCACTTCTGCAGATCCTCCCTCACCATTCACACTTGCCTCAGTCCTGACACTGCAGGTCCTCTCCCTCAGAAAACCAGAGCAAATGTTGCCAACACCACGTCACCCAGCCAGCGTACTTTGTGGGGCCTCAGTCCCAGTGCTAGTGGTGGCAGATCCTGAAGAAGCCCAAGGCTCATCTTGTTAAAATGAAAGAATAGGACAATATCAAAACAAGAAAAAACAGATATAAAACAAGTGAAACAGATATAAATAATATGCGTGATAGGGGATTTAAAGTGATGATCATAACGATACTCACTGGACTTGAGAAAAGAGTGGAGAACATCAGTGAGACCTTTAACAAAGAGATAGAAGACATAAAAAGGAACCAATCAGTGATGAACAACACAATAAATAAAATTTAAAACACACTAGATGGAATAAGTACCAGGCTGGAGGAGGCAGAGGAATGTATTAGTGACCTGGAGGACAGAGTAATGGAAAGTAATCAAGCTGAGCAGGTAAGAGAAAAAAATTAGAATGAGAATAGAATGAAAATTAGAATGAGAAAATTTAGAAATGAGAATAGATTTAGGGGACTCGGTAACACCATCAAATGTAAGAACATTAGCATGATAGGGAGCCCAGAAGAAGAGAAAAGGGGACAGAAAATTTATTTGAAGAAATAATAGCTGAAAATATCCAAATCTGGGGAAGGAAACATATCCAGATTCAGGAGGAATGGAAATCATCCAACAAAAATCACCCAAGGAGTTCCACACCAAGATACATAGTAGTTAAAATGGCAAAAAGTATTGATAAAGAAAAAAATTTTAAAGCAGCAAGAGAAAAGACCATTACATACAAGGGAACCACCCCCCCTGCCGCCAAGACTATGAATGGATTTTTAAGTAGAAACTTCGCAGGCCAAAAGGGAGCAGCATGATACGTTTAAAGTGCCAAGAGAAAAAAAAATTACAGCTAAGAGTACTCTGTTGAGAAAGGCCATCATTCAGAATACAAGGAGAGAGAAAGAATTTTTCCCAGGCAAAAAAAAAGCTAGAGGAGTTCATGACTACTAAACCAGCTCTATAAGAAATGTTAAAGAGGACTCTTTGGGAAGAAAAGATCATATAAAAGTAAAAAAAAAAAAAAAACCAAAACCAACAATAATAAAAGTGGGAAGTACAAAAACAGCAAAATAAGTGTATCTGTAAAAATCTGTCAGGGACTCACAAAATAAAAGGATGTAAATATGACACCATGTATGAAAAGCATAGTAGGGAGAGGAGTAAAGGATGGTCTTAAACTTAAGTGACCATCAACTTAATATAAACTGCTATATGGAGAAAATGGTGTATACAAACTTGTAACCACAAATCAAAAGCCAGTAATAGATATGCAAAAAATAAAATTTCCAAGTATATCCAAGTGAATCCAAGTATATCACTAAAGAAAGCCAGCAAACCATGAAAGAGAGCAAGAGAAGAAAGGATCAGAGAACTACAAAAAAAAAAAAACACAAAATAAGTAACAAAATGGCTGTAAATACATAATTAGCAAGAATTACTTCGGAAGTAAATGAACTAAATGCTCCAATCAAAAGACATAGGGTGAAGGAATGGATTAAATTAAAAAAAAAAAAAAAAAGAAGAGCCATCTATATGCTGCCTACAAGAGAATCATTCTGGATTTAAAGATACATGCAACTGAACATGAGGGGATGGAGAAACATCTTTCCCGTAAATGGATGTCAAATGAGAGCCAAGTTACTGATATTTATATTGGATAAAATAGACTTTAAAACAAAGAGTGTAACAAAAATCAAAGGACACTATATAATAATAAAGGGACATCCCAAGAAGAAAATAAAACATTTGTAAATATTTATGCACCCAACATGGGAGAACCTGAATACTTAAAACAGTTAATAACAAACATAAAAGAACTAATACATAGTAATACAATAATAGTAGGGGATCCACTTACACCAATAGACAGATCATCTAAACAAAATCAGTAAGGAAACAGTAATTATGAATGACACACTAGACCAGATAGATTTAACAGATATATTAAGAACATTCCATCCTAAAACAGCAGAATACACATTCTTTTCCAGTGCACATGGAACATTCTCCAGAATAGGTCACATATTAGGCCACAAAATAAGTTTCAACAAATTCAAAAAGACTGAAGTTATACCATACATCTTTTCTGACCACAACACTATGGAACTAGAAATCAACCACAAGAAAAAAATTTGGAGAGACTACAAAACATGGAGGTTAAGTAAAATTCAACTAAATAATAAATGAATCAACAAAGAAATCAGATGGAGAAAAATGAAAATGAAAATACAATGGTATAAAATATATTTGATGCAACAAAAGTGGTTCTAAGAGGGAAATAATGTAGCAATATAGGCCTGCCTCAAGAAGCAAGAAAAATCTGAAAATAACCTAACCTTACACCTAAAAGAGCCAGAAAGAGAGGAGCAAACAAAACCCAAAAGCAGCAGAAGAAAGAAAAAAATAACGATTAGGTCAGAAATAAATGATATAGAAGTGAAAAGTACAATAATAATAGAACAGGTCAGTGAAACCAGGAGCTGGGTCTTTGAAAAGATCAAGAAAATTGATAACTTCTAGCCAGATTTATCAAAAAACAAAAAAGAGAAGGGACTCAAACAGAAGCACAAATGAAAGAATAGAAATAGCAACCAACACCACAGAAATACAAAGAATTATAAGTGAATATTAGGAAAAATTATGTGCCAGCAAATTGGACAACCTAAAAGAAATGAGTGAGTTCCTTAAAATGTATAACCTACCAACTCTGAAGCAGGAAGAAACAGAAAATTACCAGCAATGAAATTGAATCAGTGATCAAAAACTCCCAATGAGTGAAAGTCCAGCACCAGGTGGCTTCACAAGAGAATTCTACTAAACATTTAAAAAAGAGTTAGTACCTATTCTTCTCAAACTTTTCCAAAAAAATGCAAGAGGAAGGAAAACTCTGAGGAAAATTCTGAGGCCAGAATTACCCTGATACAAAAACCAGATAAAGACACCACCAAAAAAAAAAAAAAAAAAAAAAGAAGAAGAAGAAGAAAAAAATACAGGCCAATATCTCTAATGAACAAAGATGCAAAAATTCTCAACAAAATATTGGCAAACTGGATGCAACAGCAGATTTAAAAAGTCATTCACCAAGAGTAAATGAAACAAGGTGGGATTGGGAGGGAGACAAACCATAAGTAACTCTTAATCTCACAAAACAAACTGAGGGTTGATGGGGGGAGAGGGGTTGGGAGAGGGGGGATGGGGTTATGGACATTGGGGAGGGTATGTGCTATGGTGAGTGCTGTGAAGTGTGTAAACTGGGCGATTCACAGACCTGTACCCCTGGGGATAAAAATATATGTTTATAAAAAATAAAATTTAAACAAAAACAAAAACAAAAGGTCATTCACCACAATCAGGTGGGGTTTATTCCTGAAATGTAAGGGCAGTTCAATATTTGTAAATCAGTCCTGATACATCACATCAATAAGAGAAAGGATTAAAATCTTATAATCATTTCAATAGATTGAGAAAAAACATTTCATAAAGTACAACATCCATTTGTGATAAAAAATAATATAGTAGGTTTAGAGGGAACATACTTCAACATAATAAATATGAAAAACCTAATAGCTAACATCATACTCAGTGGGGGAAAACTGAGAGCTTTTCCCCTGAGATCACTAACAGGAAAAGGATGTCCACCACCACTTTTTTTCAACATAGTATTGGAAGTCCTAGCCATAGCAATCAGGCAAGAAAAAGAAATAAAAGGCATTCAAATTGATAAGGAAGAAACAAAACTTTCACTGTTTGCAGATGACATGATACTATGTATAAAAAACCTAAAGACTCCACCAAAAAACTACTAGAACTGATAAATGAATTCAGTAAAATCACAGGATACAATATCAATATGCATAAATCCATAGTATTTCTATATCCAAATAACAAAGCAACAGAAAGAGAAATTAAGAAAATCCAATATATAATTACACCAAAAATAATAGAATACCTAAAAATAAACTTAACCAAAGAGGTGAGAGACCTGTACTCTGAAAACTCTAAAACAATGATGAAAGAAATTGAAGACAACACGAACAAATGGAAAGACATTCCATGCTCATAGATTAGAAGAACAAATATTGTTAAAATGTCTGTATTACCCAAAGCAATCTATAGATTTAAGGCAATTCCTATCAAAATACCAACAGTGTTTTTCACAGAACTAGAAGAAACAATCTGAAAATTCTGTGGAACCACAAAGATCAAAGCAACCTTGAGAAAGAAAAATGAAACTGGAGGTATTACAATTGCAGAAAAACAAACTGGAGATATCACAATTCTTTTGCAAAGCTGTAGTAATCAAAACAGTATGGTACTGGCACATAAATAGATACATAGATCAGTGGAACAGAATAGAAGGCCCAGAAATAAACCCAAAATTATATGGCCAATTAATTTTTGACAGAGGAGGCAATAATATGTAATGGGAAAGACTGTCTCTTCAACGAATGTTATTGGGAATAGTGGACAGCTACATGCAAAAGAATGAAACTGGACCACTTTCTTTCACCCCACACAAAAATAAACTCAAAATGATTAAAGACCTTAATGTGAGACCTGAAACCATGAAAATCCTAGAAGAGAGCACAGGAAGTAATTTCTCTGACATGGGCTATAGCAGCATTTTTCTAGATATGTCTCCTGAGGCAAGGGAAACAAAAGCAAAAATAAACTGTTGGGATTATATAAAAATAAAAACTTCTGTGGGGCACCTGGGTCACTCAGTTGTTAAGCATCTGGCTTCAGCTCAGGTCATGATCCCAGGGTCGTGGGATGGAGCCTCACTTTGGACTCCCTGCTCAGCGGGAAGCCTACTTCTCCCTCTCCCATTCCCCTACTTGTGTTTCCTCTCTGGCTGTGTCTCTCTCTGTCAAATAAATAAAATACAATCTTTAAAAAATAAAAATAAAAGCTTCTGCACAGCAAGGGAACCAACAAACTAAAATACAACCTACTGAATGGGAGAAGATACTGTAAATTACATATCCTATAAAGGGTTCATATCTAAAATATATAAAGAATTTATACAACTCAACACCCCAAAAATAAATAATCCAATTTAAAAAACAGCAAAAGACATGAACAGACATTTCTGCAAAGAAGACATACAGAAGGTGAACAGACACATGAAAAGGTGCTCATCTTCAGGAAAATGCAAATGAAAACTGCAATGAGGTATCACCTCACACCTGTAGGAAAAAACTAAAATAAAAAAGCACAAGAAACAACAAGTGTTGATGAGGATGTGGAGAAAAAGCAATCCTTGTGCAGTCTTGGTGGGAATGCAGACTGTTACAGCTACTGTGAAAGACATTATGGAGGTTTCTCAAAAAATTAAAAATAGAACCACCTACAATCCAGTAATCTCACTACTGGGTATCTACTTAAAGAACATGAAAACAATAATTCAAAGGGATGTGTGCACCTCTATGTTTTTTGCAGCATCATTTACAGCAGCCAAAGTATGGAAGCAGCCCATGTCCATCAATAGATGAATGGATAGTGAAATAAGCCAGTCAGAGCAAGACAAATACCATTTGATTTCACTCCTGTGGAAATTAAGAAACAACACAAAGGGAAAGAGAGAGACCAACCAAACAACAAACTCTTCTGTACAGAACAAATATGGTTTCCAGGAGGGAGGTAGGTGCGGAGTTGGGTGAAATAAGTGTTGGAAATTAAGAGTACACTCATCTTGGTGAGCTCTAAATAATGTATGGAATTACTGAATCACTATGTTGTACATTTGAAACTAATGCAACATTGTATGTTAACTATACCAGAATTAAAGTTAAGTTAAATTAAAAGACTAAAATACTACTTCAGTTCACATTTTTCACAAATTTAGAATATCCAAATTTGTTTGAATGAATTAGCTTTTATATCACACAGAAGTTATTATAATATGTTTGAACTAATATGGTTTTTATTAGTATATTTTCAAGGTGTTTTAAGAAATTCATTTATAACAATGTAAATCATTATTTCAGGTATATAAATAACTTAGTCACATTCTTATAGTATATAAGAAGCCTATAATGTTTATTATATGCTGCTTGCCAGCATGCATCTGTTCAACCTCCCTATCCTATAACCCGATGAGATAGGAACCCAGATTCTCTTTGTACTCAAAGTTTTTGCTCTGTTTTATTAGAAAGAGGTATAATTTTCAAGGTCTCCCAGGTTTATCTCTCATGTACAACTGAGATTCTGAGCATCCAAGAAGGTAAGTAACAACTCAAAGACGTAAAGCTGGTTAAACAACACTGTCTGGGTAAGAACTGAAGTCCTGTAGTGTGAGGGAGAGGGGGAAAGCACACACATGTGTTTAGGTATATAGATATATTATCTCCAGCAATTGCAAATAATAATCTTTACATAGTTCTTAAATTATTAATTCTTTGAAAACAGTTTACTCATTTCATTTTTCATAGTATAATCACAGATCATCCAGTTACCATGTCTTATAAAGCAGGGATATCACATATTAAGCATTTATATTTGACCTACTGATGCCTTACAGTAATTGTCCTGGCTACACAAAAGGTCTTCAGGACCCCCAGAAAATCGCTGCTTCCCTAATTACTTCCCCTCTGTCATCCCCTAAATTTCTATAAAAGGTGCTATGTATGTAATGCCTTACTTTCCTAAATAGAGCATACTGAAAATAATTTAACCTTTTATTGATGACACAGGTTGACATGAGTTTTGCTATATCACAATTATAGCTTTAGATTCAGATATAGATCCTATGAATCATACTTAGGTTCTGACTATTCCATTTTGTTTAGAGAACATTCTAGACTAAACTGTCTGGAATTCTTGACATGTCGTCAGTGTGCTGCCATAAGGTTCATTACCTTTAGGGTTATCAAATAGTCTTCTAACCTTACCCTCTTCCCCAACACACACACACACACACACACACACACACTTACTGACTCCAAAGGTATTTCTTTTGCCTCTCACTCTGCTGAATTATTCATTAGATGGTAGTAGCTAAATCAGCCTTGGTGAGTCAAATGCATGCATGCTTGTAAGCCTATGCATCACATCTACCCTTGCCACTCTGGCTTCTCCATTCAAGCACTGATTGTGCCAGCTCTGAGTTAGCCAGTGTCATTGTCTGACAGAGTAAACTGGCTGAGCGTTTTTGTCTTCTTGATTGTTTATTGCCTCTTCGGCGATGGACACTCAGTGGTGAATAATAATGTAACACAAGGTCTTCACTTAGTATAGGTCATTACTTTCTGCAAGCTTCTAAGAGTGAGCCTACCAAGGAATTATCCCCGTCTCTCAGGATTCATGCTAGGATGTTGTGGTAGGTAATAATGGTCTCCAGAGATAGCCACATTCTAATCCGTGGAACCTGTGACTGTGTTATTTTACATGGCAAAAAAATTTTTTGCGGGTGTGATTAACATTAAGGACCTTAAAATGGGGAGATTATCCTGGATTAACCATAACCCAGTGTTACCATAACAGTTCTTAAAAGTAGAAGAGGGAAGCAAAAATGAGAGTCAGAGAAGGAGATATGACTATGGAAGCATGGTCAGAAAGATGCAAGGCTGCTGGCTCTAAGATGGAGGATAGGAACTGCAAGCCAAGAGGGTAGCCTCTAGAAACTGGAAAAGGCAAACAAATGGATTTTTAAAATCTTCAGAAAGGAGGGGCACCTGGGTGGCACAGAAGGT
This sequence comes from Lontra canadensis, assembly GCF_010015895.1. Taxonomy (NCBI): domain Eukaryota; kingdom Metazoa; phylum Chordata; class Mammalia; order Carnivora; family Mustelidae; genus Lontra; species Lontra canadensis. The sequence continues at coordinate 20,961,097 of NW_022630998.1, forward strand.
TAAGTACCCAACTCTTGGTTTCAGCTCAGGTCATAGTCTCAGGGTTTTGAGCTCAAGCCCCATATCCAGCTCCATGCTCAGCATGATGTCTGTTTGAGTTTCTCCCTCTCCCTCTGCACCACCGCCACTAAAATAAATAAATAAATACCTTTTTTTTTTTTATTAAAAAAAAAAAAAAACAACCTTGAGAAAAGACACTTTGTTTGTAGCCCCTGTCAGACTTCTGACATACAATACAGGAGTATTAGATAATAAATTTGTGTTGTTTTAAGCCATTAAGTTTGTGGTAATGTGTTAGTGCAGCAATAGAAAATTTAGACATGTGTTAAATCCTCTATTCTGAGAAAGTAAGTATTGATAAACTCTCCTTATCCAAGTGAATGCTCTCTCCTCCTTGATCCAGCATCTTTCTATGCACTTCCCTTGCTCCTGCCTGTAAGTACTGATTAAGCCGTGTAACTCCTTCATGGTATTGTCCTTTTCCTGTCTTAGGAGGCCCAACACTTCCCTGGCTAAGGTATACTGTGACTTTTTCCTAGTTATTAGGCTAGGGTCAGAAGCAGAAGTGAGAGTGGAGAGGTCAAGGAAGCACATGTTGTTTAGCAATGGCAGTGGCTTCTGCATCATCTTCAAGCATGTACTAGCTTTTAACTCCAAAGCATGGTCTACTTCTGCAGGCCCCGTGAAGGTTCAGGGGAATCGGGATTTAAGAGATTCAGATGCTCCCACTCCAATGTCTCAAGGTCCCACTCCTTGTGAATTAGGGCTCTAACCCCATATTGCACATGTAAGAGTCCAGCTTTCTCTGGAGCTCTACTTCCATTACAAAAGTACTGGGTCTACACCTTAGGTTCTTTTGCCTTCCTACTGTGGAAGGTGAGAGTCTCTTCATATGCTACTAAGGATGTTCTCTGGCTTTCACTGTCTTGTGCTCACTCTCAGCCTTTGACTTACCCCCACCCCCACCCCAAAGTGTCTGTTGCCCTTGGAAATGGCCATCCAATTCTATAGTCCTTATTAATGATATACTTTTCAGTGCCAATACAAGTACCTGCTGGTGTATTCCTTTCTACCAGTATATACTTCCAGCTCATTATTGATGAAAGTTTTGAATGGTTGCACTGCTACTGTATGCCAGGGTTATCAATGTTCCACCTACTACAGGCATTGAGGTCTTGTTGCGGCTAACCAGTGGGCAGCAAATTCAGCTCCACAATTTCTACCTTAGAGTCAGCCTTTTTCAAATTGTTCAGTGGAACCAACTATCATAGATCAGATTCCCTTAGAAGCAGACTGATAGAGAGATGAGCATAATTATCTAATGAGCCAGTAGGAGATTTACTGGAGATTATTCTCAGCGTGAACACCTGTAGGGAATTGAAGGAATCATAGTTGGCCCTCACAGGGATCAAAGATAGTTCTCCCAAATTGGGACAAGGGAACCAGCACTAATCAGCCATTGGAAGAAGTTGCCCTCCAAGAAGGAGGCATAACCTTAGGCATGTTGGTTCTCTTCCCCTGAAACCAGTGGCAAGAGTGAGTGGTTTGGCTGCAAGAGTTGTCAGCCATCAACACTCAAAGCAGATGGGATAATGAATTCTTCAACTTTGTGGGGGTAGGGTTCAGGGTACTAGGCAGTACATCACAGTAAAACTCCCGCTATTACTATATGTATTCATAAATAATGTGTTGTTCAACTTGAAATATTGAGCAATAAGCACAGGTGTAGGTGTTTAAGGAAAGGAAAATACTGTTCATACTAGATGAAAGCCCTTAGTAGAAGATAAGCTGAACAGATAGTTTGGATTGTGCCCTAACCTCAGCTTCCCTCAACATTTACCATAGCCCTTTTATAGGAAAGCCAAGGAAGAATGTAGTCTTGAAAAACTTGGCTTTCCATTGTTGGAGCATTTAGCAGAGAAAATTAGCAGAAAAATGTCTAGAATGAGGCTGCTGCTATAGTATTTCCTATTTCTCAGCTCCCCATGGTCTACTGCTAGCTCCTAATTTAGTGAAAATACAGTGCTTTTTGTGCGCTATATTTGGTGTCCTCAGCTGAAACAGCAAAAGAGCATGAACGTGAGACAGTCTCCTCAGTGTATGTATGGTTGGGAGAAGCCAAATACAAACAGAGATCTAAGTCAGACTCATTAGGTCATTATATCTTATGATGATGACACGGTGGTAATGGAGGTCATGGTGATGACAGTCCTCAACATTATGTGTCTCTTAAGTTGCACTACTATCACCTAGTCTGGTTGCCCACTATCACCCTGGAATCTTCCTTCAGCATTTTTTTGAAGATTCCTTTGTCACTTTCTTATTTCTTCTATTTCCTGTAGTTCATGTCTTCATTTTTTTTTTCTAGTTTATTTCTTACTTTGAAAGAGCATATCTTCCAGTTGTTTCTTTAGAAAAGAGTAATGAGATACAATTTTTTTTCATTTTTGTGTGTCTGAAAATGTTTTTATCTTATTCTTCTCTTTGATGATATTATGGCTGGCTATAGAATTGTAAGTTGGATATTATTTTCCTTTTGAATTTTGAAGACTTCTTTTTTTATCATGTTCTTGATTCTTTTGCTACTGAAAATTCTAGAATTGTTCTGAATCCTAATCATTCGTTTTTCTTTTTTGACACTTACAGAATCTTCTCTTTATTCCTGGATTCTAAATTTCATAGTGACATACCTTTATATAGATCTCCATTCATCCAAAGTACTGAGTACTTTGTCAGCCTTTTCATTCTAGCAGCTAGTGTTCTGGGAAATGTTCTTAAATATTTTGTTGTTGATTTCTTCCCTTGTGTTTTATCTTTTTCTTTATAGAACTGTTTTGGACAATTAATCTCTTAACACTTTATCATTGGACTTACTACTTTTTATATCTTTTGCTTCTAGGAGATTTCCTTAATTAATCACCTAATTCCTCTATCAGGTTTTTCCTGTGTTTTGCTTCTAATTTGTAAAAACTCTTTATTCTTTGAATATTTCTTTTTAATAATGCACTTGTTCTTGTTTTATGCATGTATTATCTTCTCTGATCTCTCTAAAATAATGGTAGTGTTTCTGAAATTTTCTTCTTTCATCAAAGTTTCAGTTTCTTCCAAATTGGTTTTTTCTATTTATTCTGGTCTGAATATTTTGTATTGTAGACTTTCTTCATATGTCTAATGCTGTTTGGCAGGCTGTTCTTGTTTATTAGTGGGCATTAAAAAGCTAATTCAAACCTGTAAGCATAAGGATGGGGCTTATGACATTCAAGCTTCACTGTAGGCAGTCTAAATAGTCTGGTTGCTGAGAATTTTTCCACCATGCCCACCCCCCCACCAATTTGTCTCTCTCTCTCTTTCTCTCTCTCTCTCTCTGGGTGTGTTGGAATTTTTTCTAGCTTTATTGAGATGTAATTAAAATATAACAATTGTGTAAGTTTAAGGTTTGCAACATAGTGATTTTATGTACTTATACATTGCAAAATGATAACCACAAAGTTAGCACATTCATCAGCTCACTTAGTTACACTTTTTGTTTGTTTGTTTGTTTCTTTGTTTGTTTTTGATGGGGAAAACTTTTAAAACTACCCTTTTAGCAATTTTCAAACATACTATGTAGTATTGTTAACTGTCGTGATCATACTGTTTATTACATGCCCAGAACTTACTCATCTTATAACTGGAAGTCTGTACCCTCTGACCACCTTCACACATTTCCCCCACCCCCAACCCCTGGCAACCATCAGTTGATTCTCTTTTTCTATGAGTTGAATTTTGGGAGGGTTTGTTGTTATTTTAGATTTCACATATAAGTGAGATCACTTATTTTAGATTTCACATGTAAGTGAGATCACGTATTTGCCTTTCTCTCTTCATTTGTGTCTTTAGAACTTTTAGGGTAGTCAGCCTGGTTTGATTTCTCAAAGAGTCCCCTGGTCTTCTGCCTAAAGACTGAGAATCTGACTGCATACAGTCTGGAAGTCTAGAAGGGATGAAGGTTGGGGGAAGAGAAAGAAAGCACATCACCGCATTCTACATTCAATTTGTATATGTTAATGATAAACCCATTTCAAAATCTCTCCTGTTCAGGATGTATAAAGATATTTACTAAATTGTGTGAAATGGAAAATGGGAAAACAACTACTTTCAGGAAGCCTAATTTTAGCACATATATCCTACTTTCCTTCAGTCCTGAGGTTCCTAGAATCCTGTCCCTGTGCTTTGAAGAATTTTGCAGCATAAATGGAATTGATACTCAGCTTCCCTCATGGCCAGTTTGGGATTTGACTTTCTTAGATCTGCTGAATTGGTTACCATTCTTCTATCTGCTCTCCATCTTCCAAAATGTCATAGTGTTTTCTCCCCTGCCTTTTCCTCCTAGGCCTTGTGGATTTATGTCTTTGTAAAAAAAAAAAAACAAAAAAACAAAAAAAAACTTTTACTATAGTTTTTGTGGGTTTAGAGAGTGCTGACAGTTATCGATGTTTAATTTGCTGTTCTAAGCTGGAACTGAGATCATAAGTATTTAGAGCAAGGGTTGACAAACTTTCTTTAAAAGCTGGAGAGTTTATAACTAATTTAAACTTTCAGGCTATGTGGACTTTGTCACAACTCCTGAACTCCACTGTTGTAAGGCAAAAGCAGCCATAGATCATACATAAACAAGTGGACATGGCTGTGTTATAATAAAACTTTATTTACAATAGGTTTCATGAACTCTGTTTAGGAAAAAAGATTTACCCTTTTTTTTTGCCAACTTTACTAGATATAATTTAGATACTGTAAATTGTACCAATTTTAAATATACAGTTAGATGTGGTTAATAAATGTATGTCATTGGGTAACTATCACTACTATCATGGTAGAAAATAATTTCCATAATCCCAAAAACCTTTCTTTTGTGTCTTTTGGCAGTCAGTTTCCTCTCTTCTCCAGCTTTTGACCCTACCAACTGCTAAGGTACATTTTAACACTATAGTTTTGGCTTTTCTAGAATTTCCTATCAGTCGGTTCATATAATATGTAGTCTTTTTTGTCTAGCTTCTTTCACTTAGCCTTTTTCTTTGTTGTAGATGAGTAGATGGCAGAAAATTAATAATAGTTCTTAAGCTAGGTTCAGTTTCCCTCTCATAAGGTGGCAGAAGCTATTCAAAAAAGAAGAATATGTTTGTTCAGAAAACAAGCTTTTTCATTTCTTTTTTCATATGAACCTGTATGGTTATCTATATAAGCAACACTCTCATCCCTTTTTCTTAAAAGCCCTTGGCCATTTGGTTCATTGCTGCCAAGCGGTGACTTTGGTTATGTCTACATAGAGGGAAGAATATTAAATGTATTTCAGCAATACAGTACACAGTGACTGATATTACATATATGGGCGTAAGACTATGTAGGTTTGAAATCTTGCTCTGCCATATACTAGCAGTTTTCTTGAGTTAGTTTATTAATTGTTCTTTGCCTGTTCATCTAATTATGGAGATAATAATAGTACCTATTTCATAGGATTATTGTCTAGATTAAATGAGTTACCATTTATAAAGTATTTAGATCTGCGCCTGCCTTAATAGAGGTCATGGAAGCATTACTATGATTGTGCTGTAGATTGCACTAAAAGAAGAAAGCCTAAATTTATTAGAGTAAATAGAATCATTAATAGCATAGTTTTGAAATCTAAGTATCCTACCAGCTCTGGCTGCCTCCCATTTCAGGTTACCCCCATTTTATGGCAATTACGGCCCAGTCACAAAGCATTTGGCACCATTTCCATAAATAATGGACCGTAATTGTTTGCTTATCTATTTTTTACTAACTTCTTGTTAGGTAATTATTGTTTAAGCTTCATATTGAATCAGATTTTTTAAAACAACAAAATAAGGTTTATGTCAGCCCAGTATGATTTAAAAGGATAGGTGGTAAGATAATATAGCATAAGAGTTCAGATGCTAGAACCAGACTTGTTAACTGGCAATCTGGCAAGTTGTATGACACTGGGCAAATTAATTACTCTCTGAAAACTTGGATTTTTGGAGTATCTATTCATAATATCATTATAAACATTAAATGAGGGAGAGCATATAGCCAGTTTAAGTGGTTTTGTCCTGTGCAAAATATGGTGATTACTTGGGCTGAGATAGTAAGAATGGAAATTAGGAGAAGTTTATGGATTCTAGAAACATTTTGGAGGATAAATTGAATTGGATAAATATGAGAGCTAGGAGAAGGGAAAAACATCAAGAATGACTTCCAGAGTTTTGGCTTGAACATCTCGGTGGGTGGAGGAGCACTTAGCAAGATGAGAAAGACTGAAAGAAAACAGGTGATGAGGAGTCAAGAAACCAATTCAGATTTTACTTTTGGACATGTTAAGCTTGAGATATGTGAAATTCAAATATGTTTTATACAGTTCTGAATACTGATCTTTTGTCAGTTATCTTCATTCTGTTCATAGCCATTTATAATTTATTAATGTAGCCATATTGACAAGTAACATAGTCTTGAATCTGCCTTTTAAGATTGATAGCTGTCAGTAATATCTTGACACCAAAAGTGTCAAGGCAAAAGTTGATGGCTGTAAGATGTCTCTAGCTTATAGATTCTTTTGTCTGTTTTCATTATGTTTAAGTTTGAATCTTATGAAATTGCCACTTTTTAAGGTTAAGAATGCCTCTAATATTGGTAGCTTCATATGGATCAATTTAGTATTTAGAAACAAAATAATGGTGTTTTATTTTTGAAGATGTTTTTATTATATGTATGCTATAGCATTTGTTTTTATACATTCGTGTATACCCCTAGTCCTTTAATCACTGTTAAACGTAAATGCATACACTATTTTTTAAAGATCACACATTTAAAATATGCCAAATGAAGATAAATTTTTAATCCTAATTATTTAAATGGATTGAAATTAAAATACATCTCACATAACATAAAATATATTTTATACATAGCTTTTCTTATAAATGTTCTGTACTAATGTACGATTTATAGTTTGTTTATGTACAGAGGAGTTAGCAGAATCATCTAAAAGCTAAAGCTAAAGTATATAATTTCCTTGTGTGTATCTTTCTAGTCTCAGATGGTGTTTGTGTTTCATTTCTTCTAGAAGGTACCAAATTGGCCAGTTTTTAAATATACAAATTTTCTTTCATCTTGTACCTGTGGGTTAGTTGGGTACAAGATGGTAATGTACATTTTTGCATCCTCAGAAATCCATTTGATGTGAGTTTTCTGCCTCCATTTAGATTTTGGTGAGATTACATTTTACCTAATGAAAGTCTTAGCTTTGTAAAAGAACACCCTTTGATTTGTAAATTTTGCTATAAAAAAAAGTTTAGATTTTCTATTAGTGTTCTTCGTCTGGTTGATGTTTTCAGTATAAGTAGCAAATCAGTGAAAGAGCTGAGGATTGTGGGTGGTGGTGGGAGTGTATGTATGTGTGACGTCCGTGACTCAACTAAAAGTAGTGACATAGGTTATGTGCTAGTTTAACACCCAGAATGCTAGATTTTAGTATTCATAATTTTCTTAGTAGATATGCTTACCAACATAATCACAGAAAGGTTTATATGAAATTTTAAAAAAATCTTGACATTTTGACTTTAAAATTGGACACTTAAAAAACTTTCAAATTTGGGGCACATGCGTGGCTCACTTGTTAAGCATCTGCCTTTGGCCCAGGTCATGATCCCAGGGTCCTAGGATCAAGCCCAGGTCAGGCTCCCTGCTCAGCAGGAAGCCTGCTTCACCCTCTCCCACTCCCCCTGTTTGTGTTCCCTCTCTCGCTGTGTCTCTCTCTGTCAAATAAATAAAATCTTCAAAAAATAAACAAATCAATGAACAAACTAACTTTCAAATTCATTAAGCTTTCATTTTACTTTTCCTAAAATCTGTTATGAGTTTAAAGTATTTTAGGAGCATTCATTTTATAACTTTGTAGCAACAGGTTAGCTGAAGAAAAAAAATCTGTCAAATTTGGCAATGGTTCAGAAAATATGTGAACCTGTCACTGTAAGCAGTCTCAAAGGGCGAAATGCTTTACAGGAGCTAATTAACCTTAGAAAATAATTACACAAATATGCAAATGTTGTTTAGATAATTCCATGTGTTATCAGCTCAGGTAGTCCATCATAAATGCAGACCTTGCAATGCCTAGGTAGTAGAATCTGGCATACGTGATAAGGCTTTGGTTAGTGCATCACTTCAGTTTGGCATTTAAGAATTAATGATGGCAAGAGTACATGAGGAAATCCAACCTGTACTCTGAGTACAGCCCAGTTCCACAGTGTAAATATCCTATGCATTCTGCCACCAGCAAACTCTAATTAACAGATTAGCTGCTTTTCTTTTAATTTGCTTTGTGTATTTATATATTCTAAATTCATCCAACTTGAAGTTAATCAATACAAAATGACCTCTGGTGTGAAATTCATGGAAAAACCTATGGAGAAGATTTAGTATGCTTGCATTTCTGTAATTGAAGCGTATCAAGTAGTCTTTCTTATTGAAATGTGTTTGGTTTCCAAATACAGTGCTGGTAATACACAGTCTCTGGATTATGGTTTGTAAATGTGTAATGGCTGTGGACATAGTGTGGGCTGCAGGTTGGAAATGACACAAATTTACCTAAGAACACTATCATCTCATTCATAAAAGTTGGATTTTAGTAATACAGTACGTAAGAACTATATGGTAAAAACCACTCTAAATTTATTACTTCCTGTGCTACCACTATTGTGCTTAACTGTTGTAGGAGGCAGCAAATATTTGGCAGAATTTGTTTTATCTTAAAATGGTGGGATCTTGCTCTCTTAAAAAGTGAATTGTAGAAAGCTATAATTTTGTGAAAGCTTTGGGAAGTAGTCACATTTGAAAGGCAACTCTTTTATAGCCAAGATTTATCTACTTTGTCACCTGTTTTTTTTAAATAATATCTTTCTTTAAGTTTTTATTTAAATTCAAGTTGGTTAATATACAGTGTAATATTATACTTTTTATCCAAAAGAGAATCTACCTTCTAATTGTTTATATTCTAGAAGGAAGGAAGAAGTGACATGGCAGATTAAAGAAATAGCAGGATAGAGAAGAACCAGGGAAATTGTACGGGATTCAGTTTAAGCTAACTGGCTAATAGTAGAAGTGACAGGTAAACTTGAGCCAACAATATTTTTCAGTAGTTTTAAACATAAGCAGGTTAATAATATATGTAAATAGATGTATATTTTCTCTATATTTCTTGTAAGATATTGTGGGTCAAAAGTTAGCAAAATCTTCTCCCCTTCTACATGAGAATTTGATCTTTAGTTAACTTTCCAGCTCTGTATCCCTGGAAGCCTGGTAAGGTGGTATCTTCAATTGGTTTTCCCAGGAAATAGATTCTGAGGGTGCATGCAGGAAGTTTGTTGGGGAGTTCTCTTGGAATCAGCACCTGTAGGGGAGTCTAAAAAATAGAATTTGGGGGGCGCCTGCGTGGCTCAGTGGGTTAAGCCGCTGCCTTCGGCTCAGGTCATGATCTCAGAGTCCTGGGATCGAGTCCCGCATCAGGCTCTCTGCTCAGCGGGGAGCCTGCTTCCTCCTCTCTCTCTGCCTGCTTGTGATCTCTGTCTGTCAAGCAAATAAATAAAATCTTTTAAAAAAAAAATAGAATTTGGCAGAAGAGGTTGAATTGCAGTACAGTAGCAACAAAGGCCTCATCTAACTCCATGTGGATCTCTGGATCTGAGATGGCTTTTCAGAGATGTCTTGCCTTGAGGCAAGAGCTAAAGCCTTTACATAAGATCCATGTCATTTTGACCCATCATGGGGTGTAAGTTGCCTCAGAGATGGGATTGTAACTTCAAGCTAGATAACTTTCTTTGGCTGAGAGCAGTTCCTAGAGTATGCCTCATCTAAAGCTATCAGCTGCTAACACTTGCAACAACTCTGGAAATGAGTACTGTATAACTAAGGGGATTCTTGGAAGCATACTGTAGCATCTACAGTCAGTGCACAGTTGCTAGGGAACATTGCCTATGGTAGAAAACAACCCCTGATTGATAACCTGCTTCTGAATTAGAGGAAATTATAATGGATTATAGATACCAAAGCTTTGATCTTCCCTGAGGCTAATAACTCTTGTAATTGGGCATGTCCCTTACAGGCAGGGATCCTGGAAGCCTATGCTTGGAAGAGGTTATTAGTTTCTGTGTGATATAAGACTTCTAAGGCAGGATAACTCTTGTATCTGCCTAAGGTGAGTCTGACTCCCTACCAAACTAATATTCCATGGTCCAAAGACAGTAACTCTTGGAAGGCTGTCTGGTCTGCTACAGGAGCTGCTACAAGGCTCCCACTAAAAAGGAATGGCTGGTGCTTCCCTGGGGTCGATAGATGGCAGGTGTGGTTCAGAATAGTCTTGTGTAATTATTTAGTTGTGACCATAGATGGTCCCTCTTAACTGGGTATTGTAGGCATTTTTTTCAGTTGCATCTCAGTTCTTAGAACAGTTGGTTTTAAAATCTAAAGCTAGAGAGTAATATGATAACCTTAAAATCAGGCTGAAAATTTTTAAGCACTTGGGGCACATGGATACTTGAGCTATCTTTTTCTTACTGCTGACAGGCCACTCTTAACAGGTATTCACTCCATAGATGTTGAGGGAAAGACTCAGCTATGATACTAATCTCTGAAAACAGTAGTCTTATTTGTGAATGGTGGAAAGAACTGTTGGTTCTTAGCTCTCCATTACTCACAGATGGGTCCTTTGGGCCTCATTGGCAATTTCCCTCATATCCTATGAGTCACAAAGTTTGGCTGATTCTTCCTTTATAATGACTCATTCTGTCCCTTCTTTTCCATTCACTCTGCTGTCACCCTGAGTAGTATTTATAGTCTTTATCACTTCATTTATGAATTACTGAACTGCTTACTACCTTGGATGTGTTCTCTGTTTTTAAGTTTTGCCTAATCTGAGCTGCACCATGAGATCCCAGACTGAATTTCATGGTAGAGCTTTGTCTAGGATTTTCAGACTAAGCTCTTCTGAGACATACAGTTGAGTTACATCTCAGTAAACCCTACTGTAAGTTGAAAATGTCGTAAATCAAAAATGCATTTAATGCACCTAACCTACGGAACATCATAGCTTAGCCTTGCCCACTTTAAACATGGTCAGGAAACTTACGTTAACTTAGAGTTGGGCAAATCATGTAATACAAAGCTTTTTTATAATTTTATAAATGTATGTATATGTTTTATATTTTATAGTAAAGTGTAATTTTTTGAATACTCTACTGAAAGTGAAAAACAGGAAGGTTGTATAGATACAGAATGGTTGTTGAGTGTATTGGTTATTTACCCTAGTGATTGTGTGGCCAACAGAGCTGTAGCTCACTGCCGCTACCCAGCATCATGACAGAGTATTGTACTACAGATTGCTAGCTGAGAAAAAGATAAAGAGTTCAAAATTTGGAGTATAGTTTCTACTGAATACGTATTTTTTCGTACCATTGTAAAGTCAAAAAAAAAGAAATCATTAAGTCAAACCATTGTAAGTTGGTAACCATCTGTATTAATGTGTAACCCAGATCTTCCTGAAGTATGAATAAGGTTCCTGGAAATAGTGAGAAGGAAGGCTTGAAAGGTAGATTTAGAGAAGGTGTTGGCTAAGAGTTCCAGTTATTTTGTACACATTGGGGACCAGTTCAGTAAATGGCTTTTAGGGCTGGAGAGTGGTTGATCGGGGCCAGGCTTCCAAAAGATAGATCTGGCAACACAGTAAAGGGAAAAATCTACTAGAAATGAGAGTAGTTAGACATCTTGTAGGAGGACCCAAAGTGATCTGGGAATGGAAAGGACGGGACAGATTGGGTCTCAACAGTGTCAAGGAAGAATTGGTAACTATTAGAGGAAAGCAGAGAGGACCTCACTGAGGTCAGATAGTATGGATTTATTATAAGTCCATTGGACTGGTTGTCGAGACAGTCTGCCTTATAACTTTAAGTGTTAACATTCTTATAAAATTACAAACACATTAAAGGCCAGAATCATGGCTTACTTTTCATCATCCTTACATCTTTACTACTAGCACAAAGCCTAATGGGAACAGAGTAATCTCCTCTATGTTTTTATTCTCTCCATATAAAGAAAGATGTTTAGATACATCAAGTTATATAAGCTAGTTAGTTCTGCCTACTGTCAGCAGGTGGAACTTCTGTTATCTGTCTTCCTGTTTTATTTTTACATTTCTTTCTTTGTAAGATACAATTAGGGTGACCAGATGTGTGCATTTTCTCTGGCTAATCCCAGTTTAGACTTGTTCTTCTCATACAATAACTAATAGTACCTTTCTTCACTCTTAAAAGTTTGTATGGTAAATTCTGTGGTCTCTCTACATACATGTACAGAAAAGTGCTAAGTTTGTATTAGTCGGTTTGACTGTAACTTTAAAGAATACATCTGTGTAACTACTACTCCAGTCAAGAAATGCAACACTGCCAGCCAGTAGAAGTCTATTTCCTGTTCATAACTCTGTCTCTGGTCCTTAGAGTTAACCACTATGCTGATAACCATTTCCTACTTTTTAAACTAATGGAAGCTAAATTATTAAAGCCAAAAATACCCTACATGGATTTCTTTCCAATTATCCTTCTTTTATTTATTTTATATACTTTAACTGTGGGTAATTTCATATGTATGTTATTAATAGGTTTCTTTAAAATATTTGTATTTTAGTATATGACTACAAGGTTGTAAGCAGTCATCCTGAAGATAAATGTTGTATTTTCATCATTTATTTATTACACTAATTTAATGATTTAATGAACAAGGCAGAACTCTTGGCCTCAAGACTTTGATAATCTAACAAGCAATTACAATATAAATTATTCATTATAATGGGAGCATGCACAAGATGTTGTAGGACATTACCCAGCCTTGGGGATGATAGGGACGACTTTTGACAGAAGTTGATGTCTTGTTTGAGTTTGAAGAAGAAGTAGGAATTATGCAGGGTGAAGTGAGGGCAGAGCACAGGACTCACTTTCTAAACAAAGGAAATAGCACAGAGAAAAGAAAGTTTGGCACAATTAGGTTACTGGAAGTTGTTCCCTGCAGTTAGAACACAGAGAGTGTTCTCTGTGATCTCCTGCTAGGGGAAAAGGGTGTCTTTTGGATCACCTTATATTGCAGAGCAGTAAGAGATGCAGTTAAAGGTAGAAGCCAGATTATGAAAGGTCTTAAATGTCTTATTAAGTTTGAACTCAATCTTGAGGGCAATGATTCCGCTTTGAAGCATCTAATAAGAAGTGAGTAACTTGGCAGCATGTTCATATTTGCATTCTTAGAAGTTCTTTCCTGCTACAGAATTAGAACATTTACATGGGCAATCCTAAAGGCAGTAAAAATGGGCTGGGAACCATTGTAGTCATTCACTTGTGAAATGATAATGGTTTGAGCTAAGCCAGAGGGAATGAGAACAGAGAGAAGTGGTCGGATTTAGGATACAGCTGGGGACAAAATCAGTGAGATTTTAATGATTGATTATATGTAGAATTTGAGCAAGAGAACAATAAAAGACGCCCAGATATTGCCTGGAAGTGGGGAGCAAAGGTGGTGACTTAGGTTTGTAGAGGAAATTTCTAGTGCAGTGTTGAACTGGTTGAGGTTAAAATATCTGTGGGACATCAAGAAGTAAATGACTATCAAGCACTTAGATATATGGGTTTGGAGCATTGAAGAAAAATTTGCGATAGAACTAGACATGAGGGAACAATAGCTTCTAGGCGGCAAGGGAAGTCATGTTTTGGGCCTTAATAGGATATTATACAATTTCGAAGATGGAAAATGTGAATAAATTGTCTTCATTGTCTAATACCATGACATTTTTAGGGAGTTAGTCTTTGGTGTTAAAGATTCAAAGATATACTCGTACAAAATGTTTTCATGATCTTTAGTTTTTATCTATTTGTTCTTTGAGGCTTCCCCCCCCCTACATTATCCAGGTTTTAGCTTTAACCACAACATGTGTCAACTATTGAAATAAATATAACAAAATGAAATTATTATAGAATCATTAGAATTAAAGCAAGAGGCATACATTTACTAGGGTTTAGCAGGCTAGGGGAAATATGGAAGCCCCGGGTTTATATGTTTAGATTTCTCCCAGTTCTACAAATAAAATGTGTATGGAAAATACTTTTACAAAAATGTCTATTTTTAAATAATTTAAATAGAGAATATTTGTTAGTCATTTTCTGCTTATATTCAGCTTATAGAGATACTTAAAATATTTGTTAATCATTTTCTGCTTACTTTTAGCTTATAGAGATACTTAAAATTTTATAAATCAAATAATTTAAATGTATATTTCTTATAATAGAAATATTTTCAGATTTAAATGTAGAAATGTAGCTGAATTTTTTAGTGTTATACCTTCTATCATAAGACCACTGTAACTTACTGCTTTGCAATTCCTAAGTATATACATATATATTTTAATATCTTAGATGTACCAGAATGCAATTTCCCCTCAAAATATGGTTATTTCGAATATTTTGTTTCTGAAGATCATGGTAGCAATTAAGCTTAGCAGTAATTTACTAATCCTTGAATACTTTAATTTATTCTCTAATTTGAATTTTCAGTAGTAGTTCTTTTGTATTGATATTATTTTCAATGGTCTATAACCATCTTATTTCTTAAGCTATATATAATTTAATTTTTGATTACTATGATAATAATTAGATACAGTGCATAATACATGATAGTTGTTTTCTTTCTAGGAAAATGGTTCTCCTGAAGAACATGCAATATATGTGTGGGACCATTTCATAGCTCAGTCTGCAGCTGAGAATGTGTTTTTTGTTGCTCACAGCTATGGAGGACTTGCTTTCGTTGAACTGGTGAGTGCACATGTAACTCTGTTTTAATTCCCAAACTCTTTACAGGCTTGTCCTCCCCACTCACTTTTAATTGATATCATTACTTAAATTACTTTAAGAAGGGTAAAAACAAAATATTGTGAGTAAACAGTTTTATAATATTTGGAAGAGTGTATTTATTTATTTTATTGTGACAGAGCTTTTCAGTGCTAACCAGAAAGCTTTTTGCCTATTCCTTATTTGCATATTACTTCTTAATTTCTATAGTGTAGAGCATTTTCATAGACTTGATGATACTTATGTTTCCTGTGTTATATGTACAACTATTGAAGCATGTGTTATTTGTAAACTGTTTAAAATGTCAAGAGACCTTTTGAATATTGGAGACTCTTTTGTTTAACTTTTATCTCCACAAGTCAGTACTTGATACTTGATCAGAGTTCATATAATTTGTATTTAAACCATTAGAAGGTTTCCATTAATCTGCTAAGTGGAGTTCATTGTTTGGCCGTAAAAATCTTTGCATTTCAAAGTAACCTGATTCTTGGAGTTAAGGTTGTGTACATTATAGAAAAAATTATCAAGATTTAAAAATTTTGTCTGTATCATATGCAATGTTACAAGAGCCACACCTTGTGCCAGTATGAGTGGCTAATGAGATATAATCAATACAAAAAATGCACTGATGAAGAATTTATGCCTCCATGTCCATAAACCTTCTGTTACAGGGAAGTAACAGTGCTATAATAAAGTGATAAATTTGATAAAAGTGCATTTGGCAATTTTAAATCCAAATAGCCTAACATGGACATTAAAAACAGGACCAGCATTGTTGTCTAACTTCTGTTTGAAATCTTTGGTGTGCATTTCTCTTTGTTGTGGAAATTAAATATATTTTCATGGCCTTTTCAACCTCTCCATACCTTCTTGCTCACCCACATGATTTAGATATAAAACTGGTCATGACACCTGGGAATATCTTAGCTGACCTAACTTCACAAATGCTTATGTACTCTTAAGATCGATAAATAAGTAAATCTTTTATTAAATGGATTTCACTTTTTAGAAATTATTCTCAAGTACTTTTAATTCTGCTGCATTTATTTATTTTAATATATAATAGATATTTTAAGATAGCTCTTTAACATACTAGTTGTGAATGTTGTCTTTCAGTTCTTTTAGCCCCTACAGATATAGATCCGTACACACACACACACATAACATATATATGTCCCTTACATTTTCTTTGTAAGCCATAAGTTACTTAAAACTTGAAATTTCATTGGCTTTGTAGAGTAATTTAAAATGTGTCTGAAAGCCTGCAGGACTACCCAAATTCCAGATTACTATAAAACATAGATCCCCCCCCTTTTTTTTTTACTCTAAGACAGTTCATAAATGCCTTTTGTGCCTCAAATTTGGAATTTACGTGAATATTGGATAGTTTTTTAAATGAACTTAAGATGACAGAGTAACAGATGACCAGCGTGTCAGTCCTCTTTTGCCTGTCCTTCTTGTCACACACTGGTGGATATTTCTCTACTTTTGTTCCACTGTAATACAAAGCACACAGATGTTTCAGAACAAGACTTGACTTCTGACCTTGAGGCTATTAGGGTCAGGGTCCTCAGGGCCTGTGAAATTATCACAAGCTGAGCTAAAGTTTTTCTCCATCACAGGAAGTAACCAGTAAGTAAGAAGTTAAAAAGGAGCTTTGTCAGAGAGACAAGATGGTCTCAGTAAGGGTCAGCTTCTGTAGTCTGCTGTCTCTGCAGGAGGTGCATGCATGGGAGGAGGAATAGAATATAACCACTGGCACATCACATATCTGTCAGGCAACACCAGGACTGAGAAGTCTATTTAATGTAATGCACCTTGTTTAGGTTTGAAAATATTAATGGCGATTATCTCAACTTCATAATACTGACTACTTTTTGTGAAGTAACTTTAATGGGGGTATGTTATTAGGGGCGTACGCATGGTAGCAAATGAAGAAAAAGTGGTTCCTGACCTAATAATACAGATTCCGCTAAGCAAATAACAATAACTAAAACCACTAAGGAGTTGTACATAAATTTTTGACAAAACTTGATTAATAATATGTTTACGGCCATTATGTTTCTACTTAATTTTTAAAGGATTTTTAAAAGATAGCACAGTTAAAGAAACAACAAAACCATTGAAATGGTTTTAAACCTTTGCTTTCTCCTGAAAGTTGAATACTGTTCTTTCCTATTCTCCCTGATATTCTTTGGGGAAAAGTCACAGTGTTTAAAATGTTGGCAAATATTTATTCTCTCGGGATTTTTTAACATGAGTGTAATGCTTGAAATTGTTTTACATGGATTTAAAATTTTAATGTTAACTTTTAAAAGAAAGTGAATTGTGGACATCTTAAATTATGTTTTAGAATTTTGTCACAATAGTACATTGTACACATCAGGCGTTAAATCCTTTCAGTCAAGTTTGACTGTTTTTGAATTATCATAAAATTTTACTCCTGCTTAAAAGCTCTTACGTGCTCCCTCCCTCTCTCTTGCAATCTTGCTATCTCTCTTTGTCTCTATCTCTTTCCACCCCCCTTCTTTTTGGAGCAGTCTTAGTTTGTAGTATCATGTTTGAATGCATGCAGTTTGTTTTTCTACCACTCTCATATTCTCATACTATAAAATGTATCTTGCCACTTAATTAAATTAAAATTCTGTATAATTGTTTAATATTAAATGTGCTGCTAATAGATATCTGAAAATAAATTACTTTTGCATATAGAGCACAAAATATTTGTGGGACTTTCATATTTTTCTAATTGTTGTTTTTGAAAACTGAGAACATTTATGATTATATCCTATTTTAAATTGTTGAGTTTCTCCTGAAAAATGTATTATAATAGGTTTATTTTCAAAACCAATGCTCATTTTATGGTAGTAAATCTTGGACCTAAGCTCATAAAAACAGTATACAGTTTACTAAAATAATGAGAAAAGTGATATTAAAAATATCCATTTCACTGCATTTATAATCACCATATGGTAACAACCCAAATTTTTAATGCTCTAAACTTTCTGTGATCCTTGTAAAAATAGCTGTTAAGAGAGCTCTGGTAGCAGTTCCAGCATTCACTCATTAAAGACAAAAGGGAAGACGGAAAGAACTATTTATGAATTGGTAATGAATTTTAAAAAGTAATGTATATGTCCAATGTTGTCTTTTCTGCATACTGAAATAGATTCAATATAAAAACTTACAGTTATTAAACCTTCATTTACAAAGTCTTAAATTTCTGTTTTTAGAAATTCTCTTAATATATGAAAGAATAAGTAGTCATAACTAAAACACATTTACCAAATTCATTCAGAAAGATGTCTACAAATAATGAAGCTTACGTTTGCATTATATTAGTTGTTGAAAATTAAGCTCATTTTTAAAAATTAACTGTCATTAAAAACAATACATTTTTAAGGTTTTCATCATGTCTTTCACTAGCCACTTTAATGAAGTGATTCCATTGCTTACGTTGGTCATTTCAAAGTGCCTTGCTCTTGTCTTTCTAGCTGATAGTTTGACAAAATCAAGCAACCTTAAAATTTTCTTATATTCGGAAAGAAGTTAGCTTTCACTTGTCAATGCCCAGTTTCCAATCTCAGCTCACCTTACCGTCCATGTTTGCAGTGTTCAGTAAATCAATTTGCATTCAGATTTCTTTCTTTAGCCAAAGTGAGAGTGTTGATGCTTTTTTTATAAAACACATTAAACAATTTCAGTAAATATTTCATTAGTTTATTGAATCATCTTAGCTGATATAAAATTATTATTTTTCTTCTGGTTTTTATTTCCTTTTCCATATTATTAGTGATATGTTCACAACCACCACTAAAAACATCACGTAAAATGTGTGAAAACTGCTCCTTTTGAAAGTGTATCTCTACCCACTTTTGATTTTGGTTTTTCCATGCTTGTCAGCACTTGATTGGCACCTCACTTGCATGTGAATTAAGGAATGAAGGGAACGCTATTTCCCTGCCATTGTTCCATGCTGGGCTCCCTAGCCTTCAGGCAACCAAAGCTGACCTTCAGCAGCTGATAGAGGACTAGTTTTTGGACATAACTGTGTGAGGACACTTAAGCTCAGTCTACTCTGGGTCAGTCTTTTTTTTTTTTTTTTTCTTAAAAAAAAAAAAAAACGCCTGAAGCATGATTTGGATTTAAAACTGAAGAGAAAATAGAATGCGACTAAAAGTATTTGGGTTTACCTTCAGGGACATCAGCTAACTATGACTTTAAAGAAGCATCAGTTACATTTTGTCTACAAAGAATGAAGTAAATTAGATATTGGTACTAATGTGATCAGTGAGAAAAGCTACTGGGAATCAAGAATTGAGGAGAGGTAGAATAAGCAAGGGATAAAGCAAAGAAAAATGGAGCCATCATAGTATCAGAATAATACAGGCCAAAAAGACTTCTTATAGACCTACTTTAAAATGTTGGTAGTAGAGCAAAAATAAGTTGCCATTTAAAATGTAACTTGCATTTCTGATTTGGTTGCCTACATGATACAAACAGCATGTTAATGTATGGGATGGTTACAACTTGTTGTGTGGGATGCTCTCTTAATTTTTGAGTTATTTTATAGGAAGATGGTTTAGTTTATGTAACTATTTTGTATGCTTCTAAAGAGAAGAATCGGAGATTATTTTTATCACCTGTATTCACTTTTATTTCATGCCTTGCAAGTAGTATAGATAAGTATCTTTTGATTGATTGTTGGTAATACTAGTTTTAGGAGTTAGTTGCAAGAATCCGAGTGAGATCCAGTGAAGGGCTTTACCCACCCACGTAGAAGTAGTGAGAGTAAGCACGCATTCCAGATGTTAAGGAGGAGATTCTACATGGCTTAGTGACATTGAATCCAGAAAGCTGAATGAGAAGAAAAAGGGTATGGTATATTCTTCCCCATACACAGAATATCAAAGAAGATATAAAAGGAATCCAAGCACAGCAGATAAATAATAATAAACAATGATTATGCTGATACATAGGTATTTGGGGGAAGTGTTTGCACATACTGTGTGGTTAATAATAAATGAGTAAATGAGATATCAGGTCAGGGTTTTAAAAAGAAAAGGAGAGAGTTATACATACAGATGTGATTTGTTAGTAAACTTGACAGGAGTTACCTGTGTATTGGAGTTTGATTTTTTTTAACTTTTACTCAAATGATTTTTAATAAGCATTAAGAGGACCACTGTTTGAAGGAATGACTCCGTTTGTTCATTTTTATGTTAACTCCATTCCTTTTGTCCCATATCTAACCACCCAACACATTTTGTCATTTTCCTCTGAAATACTGATCATGCTCTTTCTTCTCTCTGCCCACTGTTAATTTCATCATTTTACAGCTATATCATTGTACTCTTCTACCTGTTTCCTACTGGCTCTCTTTACTCTTTATTTCACACTATATAGCACACTGTAGATAATATTATTTAAAAACCCCTTTACCAGGCTATTCCTGAATCGCATTGGCTCCAGTTATCTGCTGAATTTTGTCTCCTCTCTGTAACTGTAAGACCCTTTGTATAATCTGATTATTTCTTTCCAACTCTATTTTTCCGAGTGGAAACTTTGAATTCTAGTCTCATTTCCTTACTTCTGTTGCCCCATCTCAACTACTCATCCATCCCTGGCCGCCAAGCCCAGTGTAGTAGAAGAACACAAAACTCAGAAGATGACCTTGGTTTGAATCCTAGTTCTGATACCTAAAAATTATGATGACTTGGGTCAGATCCCTTTTTTGTGTCCTCCTCTAAAAGTACCCACCTCACAACAAAGTTTGAAGATTAAATGAGAAAATTCCTGGTTTTGAGGAATTAAATCAGTTAAATATGAGTCCAGATGCCCACAGGAGGTGCTCATTTTCATTTTTGCCATTGCCATTTCCCCCTTCCAAGTGAAAGAATTTCCCTCCTTACTAGATTTTTCACAAAGTATTCTCACTTAACTCCCCATTTTTCTGTTGTATTTTTATGTTTCACAAAGGAATACTTAAGTTTTGTTTTACTAATTAGTTTTGTTTTTGTCTTTTTATCTCTGAATCTTACCTTGCCCAAGTTATCTGGACTCTGTTCCACCACCCCTCCCCAAGTTTGGAAACAATATATACTCCAATAACATGAGGGCTTAAATATCTGCAAAGTCAATTGATCTATATAGAGAGTTTGAGCACTAGCAGTAACTCTTTTACTAATTAAACTTAATAATTCTTCGTGCCCTCCATGGAATATTGACTAATTTGGGAATTCTGCCTAATCAATTCTTTCACCTCAGACAGTAATACCTACCCTTTCTGTTCCTGGTGTTAGTCTCTCATGGTCTTCTTTCTACCAGTGTCGTCATCCCTTCTGCTGACTGAAGATTGCTTCTCTCTGACTCACTCTTCAAAGTATAGTCTTCTCAGTCAAAGAAGAAAATTATTAAAGTAAGTTATAACTATATCCTCATAATGTTATATAGCAATGTATGCAAATAGTCTAGGAAACTTTACATTTCATCCCCAATTATGAGTTTAATATACTCTTTCTTTAATAATTGGCTTACCTTTGCTTATTTCCTTTTTTTTACTTTAAAAAAATTTTTTGAGGTTAATTATTGAGATATAATTGAGATATAAATAAGATTTTTTAGATTTTTTATCTCTTATTGAGATATAAATAAGATTTTTTAAGCTTTCTTGAGATCTAATTCTCATGCCATAAAATTCATCTTTTAAAGTGTCCAATTCAGTGGTTTTTAGTAAGTCCACAGAGTTGTACAACCATCACCACCATCTAATTTTAGAATATTTTCATCATCACAAAAGAAACTCGATACCCATTAGCTATCATTCCCCATATTTACAATCCTACCAGCAATGTAGAAGAGTTCCAGTTTGTCTACAACCTCATCAACACTTGTTGTTTGTCTTTTTTATTTCTGCTATTCCAGTGGGGGTGAACTGGTATCTCATTATGGTTTTTATTTGCATTTCTCCAATAACTAATGATTTTGAACACCTTTTCATGTGCTTATTGGCCATTTATGTATTTTCTTTGGAGAAATGTCTTTTAAAATTTTTGTCTGTTTTTTGTGTTGTCATTATATTGTTGAGTTCTAAGAAATCTTTGTATATTCTGATACAAATCCCTTATGATTTGCAAATATTTTCTCCCATTCTGTGGGGTAGCTTTGCACTTTCTTGATGATATCCTTTGAAGTACAGAAGTTTTTTATTTTGATGAAGCTAAATTCATCTAGTTTTTATTTTGTCACTTGAGTTAATTTTTGTACATTGTGTCAAGTGTGGCTCAACATAATTCTTTTAAGTGGGGATATTCAGTTGTCTCAGAACTATTTGCTGAAAAGACTATTCTTTCCCCCTTTGACTTTTCTTCACACCTTTGACCATAAATACATAAGGGTTTGCTTCCAGATTCTCAGTTCTATTTCATTGACATATGTGTCTCTCCTTATACTAGTACCACACCATCTTGATTATTGTAGCTTTGTGTAGTAAGTATTGAACTTGGGAAGTGTGCACTCTCCAACTTTGTTCTTCTTTTTGAAGATTGTTTTGGCTAGTCTAGGTCTCTTACATTTCCATATGAATTTTAAGATCAATTTGGAGAGTATGGCCATATTAATAATGTCTTCCATTCCATGGACATAGACTTTCTTTCCATTTATTTAGATCTTTTTTCAGAAATGTTTTATTGCTTTCCATGTACAAGGCTTACACTTCTTTTGTTAAATTTATTGCTCAGTATTTTACTCCTTTTATGCTATTGTAAGTGAAATTATTTCTTAATTTCATTTTCAGATTTTCACTGTTAGTGTAAAAATACAATTTTTATGTGTTGGTCATATATTCTATAACTTTGCTGCACTCGTTCATGTGTTCTGGCATGTGTGCATGTGTTAATTTCTTAGAATGTTCTATGTTCAAGATCATGTAATATTGAATAAAACTAATTTTACTTCTTTTCTGATCAAGATGCTTTGCTTTTCTTCCCTCTCCATTCCCTCCTTCCCCAACTGATCTGTCCAGTATAATGATGAATAGCTATAGTAGCTACAGTAAACATCCTTTTGTTCCTGGTCTTAAGGGGAAAGCATTCGTTGTTTTCACCATTAAGTATGATGTTACTTGTGATTGTTTCCATTCTAGATCATTTCCACTAAGGACCTTGTGTGCTTCTTAATGCTTATATCCCTCATTCACACCAAGATCAGGTTGCTCAAAAGTCTGACATGGAGAAAAATTTCACTAATCTTTAATAAGAATCTTCTTGTAGAAAAAGGATCCATATTACTCCATTAGAATTACCTTTGGAAAAAGGCTTTTTCAGTATCCACATAAATGGGCTGCATCCAGGTCTTATGGCCCTACGACTGTGCAGCTGCAAAATTGGGCACTCCATCTGTTGACTCAACAGACTTTGTGGAAACCAGTGGTAAATTAGCACAATAATATATTAAGGAGAACCCAGAGAAATTGAAATATTAATTTGTTGGATACAAATCTTTCTACAAGAAATACTTCCTTTTTATTGGTTTTATAAAATATCTTAATGAGAGATTTTGCATTTTACTGCAAGTATGAGAGCATGATTGACTATTTTAGACCTTTTTATAAAGGGAATTGTAGAAAAACACATTTCAGTTAATAAAGAGGCTATTTTTACTATACTTTCAACATTACGATAATCACTCAATATAAGCACTTCCCCAAATAGGATTCCCAACTACAGTGACGCCTCCAATTTGACACCACAAGTTGAAAAGGGCTCTTAGAGGACAAAAATTTTATAAGCAAAATCATTTAACTTCTGTTTTAGAAGTTAGACTTCAATCCTTATTAAATAACTTACTCAAATTAACTCCAGGGAAGCCAGATAGACTCAGACTCAAAGCATAGTAGGTCCATGTTGGGATACAGCTTGAGAGAACAAAGGTAAAAGCCAGATCTGGGCAGAGGTCTCATTACTAGAGTTTAGAATGGGTTCAGGAAGAGCTAATTTAGCTGGAGAGATTGACTTTGGAGGGAATGGCAGGTGAACCATTACTGGGAAAGCCTCAGTAGAGCATGGTGAACTCGGGCTTAAATTAAGAGGTATAATCTGGTTTCAGGGAACAGAAAATCAAGGCATTGGGTGATAAATGAGTAAATAAAATGTAGTCACTGGTTCTAAGAGTACCTCTTCTCCCCCAACCATACCCTACATCACTGCATTATAGGGAAGGAGAAGGGGAAAAAAAGAACAGGATCCAACACTGGGAAAGGAATAAACAAAACAAGGTTTTAAGGCTTCAAGCACTGGATAGGAGTTTAGAAATGGAATCCTTTCCTGAGAAAGAAAGAGGTTATAACAGTAGGCAAAAACATCAAAAGGATTATGAAATGATGAATCAAGGCTGAAGTCCCAATTTATGTGGCTTAGGTCAGAATGGATATAGTAGAATACTGTATTTAAGGTTATTTAGTTACTCAAGGCTTATCCTTGGTGTACTGGTTACCGGGTTTCTATGGCAATAAAGGGGATGAGGTCGGAAGAGCTATCATTTTTTCCTGTTCTCATGGCTCTGAAATGATCACACTATGGGTGTAAAACCTTTTGTGCCCAGAGAAACAAAGTGATATTCTTCTAAGCTGCTTTGTTCTTAACTTTTAGAGTTGGAGACTTTTAACCTCTATACGTATGTCAGTTTTCTCTCTTCTCATATTTTTTGTTATTGGTTTTCAGCACCTTTTCAGTGAATAAATTTAGATCACAGTAAAGCCACCTGGATCTCATAAGTTTGACTTTATAGAAATTATTTCTTGGGTTTGAATATTTTGCCCTCCAAACAATAAATGGTTTAGAAAACTTTTAAAGATACTAATTCATTTTTTTTTCATTTGAACATCCCACTCAGGGGGAAATACTGGGAAAACAGATTAAAGCACATGATACCTGGCTGCAAGAAGGTGACTACAGACTAAATAGGAAGCACATTTAAACAGAGTGATAGATAGTAAGATGCTTGTGAAGTGGGGTTGTAGCCAACGTGGTAACTGCCCCAAAATGAAAATCCACAACATAAATTTGGGTTGGTTAAGTATTGGGAAGGATTGTTTCTGTTAATAAATTGATACGATCTTTTTGTCAGAAAATAAAAACTCAGTAATGCTTTTTTGCCCTCGTCTCCTATAAACCCAGAGTTATGGTTAGTTTTTTATTTCATTAATTATTCTCATCCTTGATCACGTATTGAGTGTCTTAATTCATAAGTATATTTTGCTTTAAGTCATCTCAGAGTCCTTTTCTTAATTGGCAAAGAATAAATAACAAATTCATTATTTTCTATGGTTCCTATCATGTTGCTAGCCTGGCTGGGCCTATAATAAGTATATACTCAATAAATAGTTTTTGATCCTATATTTATATAGAGATAAGTTATCAAAAGTAGATCTCAGATGGTGCTTTCTTGAGTCACATAAAGAAAAGTTAGGTGTGGGCATTCATATTGAGCCACAAGATAGTGCAAAGCAGGGTGGACAAGAGAACAAAGTTCATTATTTAAGCTGTAAAACAGGGACATTCAGAATCAGTATGCTTGAGTGTGTAGGAGGTATTGTCTGAGACCCCAAAATTTTGGACACTTAGAAGGGCCATTAATGGAAATTGGTCAGTGAATGAAGAAAAACAGCTAAGAAGATATTGAAATCTCTACTCAAGGGAAGTAGCCAAACCTAACTCTAACCCCAAAACTAGTTATCTTTTATCTGATTAAATTGAGCAAGTTAAATCTTAAATCCTCTAGGGAAAAAAAAAAAAAAAGCCTATTTAAATATGTATAAGTGTATTAAGATTTCTTCTTAGTTTTCAAAACCTTATTTGAATTTTTCCCATAAAGAAGTTTATTAAAGAGTATGAGAATACAATAAAAATTTCTATTTAATATTTCAGTGACAATTTTATAATTGAGTCAAATGATTAAAAAGTGTTCTAATTTCTAATATATCTAGTTTATGCCTAATATTCTTAACATCTAACATCTGACATCTAACTTCTAATATCTTATCTCCAAATTTCTCTACTACAGTAATCAGACATCTGGATTAAAAGACAAACTTAGCATTTATCTTTCTAAGAGAGGCACTGGTCAGAAAGATAAAGCACCTCAGCTTTCTCCTACAGTAAAAATTCCCTATCTTGACTTCTTTCCAGTTATAAGACATCAAGGGATGCTGTATAATTATAAATATTGATTTCCAAAAAATTCTAGTAGCCTGTCTGCTAACAGCAAAGAAACCTTGACTTTCTCAATAAAGTGGTGCCCTGTGAACAATTGTCATAAAATGAAATGAGATCACTAGCCCCTATACATTGCCTTTGTTGTATTACTGCTCAGTTTACCTCAGAAAAAATTCCTATTTCCCGTGTCATTAATAATGTATAATAGTTTTTATCATTGTTACACACTGAGCCTTAAATTTTCAGTTTTGCATTTTTAGGATATCTATCTGAATATTAGACATATTTTTGTTTACAGTATACCCGTATATCAAATGTTTAGTAATATATTAACTATCTTTAGTATATTATAAACCTTCACATCTGGTAACACTTGCATTTATTCCAAGATCTTACAAGAGATTTTCAAGTAAAACAGATGCCTTCAAATCTGATGGCTGTATTAGAGCCCTTTCTCACTTTCCTAGAGCCCTGTCATTGCTATTATAATGGAATCTATATAATGTGTCAGCCAGCCATGGGAACCCAAGACATGATTGGGTCAAGAACAGTTCTAAGCAATTCATAGCAGTGTCTTTTTAAATGAACATTTTAAATAGAACTGGCATTTGTGAGTGTCTTACACATCAGAAAGTAACAACAGCATCTTAATGTTCATCATGAGCTTCACTAATACTTTTAATGATACTTAGTGTGTACCACTGTCCTTACCATATACTTTATATAAATAAATTTTATCTCATTTAATCCTTATAAATCTTTGTGAGCTTCGTACTGTTATCCCCATTTTACAGATGAGAACCATTTAAGTGTATCTTTTCTCCCTTTGAAGGCAGACCTCTCATTTTGTTACCCTGGGTTTTGGTGTGTTTCTTCTCTCATCAAGTACCTATGCCATATAAATGGTGTAATATACTGACAATGGTGACTCTTATCTCTAAAACAACCTCCTGGTTTTTCCATATATTTTAGGATTCCAGTCTACATTTCTCTGTTGAAGTACATGATGATTTAGTTTTTATTCTCTATCCTATTTACTGCTTATCCTTCCTGTGCGTTCCATGCAGACTTTCAATTTTAATCAATTCTTAATTACCCAAACTAATGAAGTGGAAAGAAGGTGTGGAAAATTTAAAATAACAAGCAGTCCCCAAATCATTTATGTTTAAATTTTGAGTATGTTTTGATGTGGTGCTCTGGAAATTCAGTGTAAGCTGAAAACTTGAAAACAGTTTATAAAGATCTGTAAAGCAGATGAATTTCCTTGGCCAAGCCCCTGGTTGGCTCTTCTTTGCAGCTCATTCCATGCTTGGAAATAGACAGCTGTCTTCTAATACCAGCAACATAGACTTGACCTTTCAAGTCTCACTGGAAAAATTTCTGCTGTCAGTGTTTGCTCCTTCGCCGTATCCATGTCTGTAAGTTACACCTGGAAGTAATAGCTTTATAACATAGCAGCTACAAGTACCAGACATTGTTTTAAGACATGTTTTGTATATATTAATGCATGCAGTCCTTAAAACAATCCTATGATATAGGTATTAATACTATTCTCAGTTACATATGAGGACACTGAGGCACCAAAATGTTAAGTACTAAGATTACACAACCAGTAAGTGATGGAGCCAGAATTTAAACTTAAATTTTCTGGCTCCAAAGCCCATTCTTATAACCATTATGCAAACTGCCCCTCTGAAGAGAGCACTAGTTTAGGATGCTACTGAATGTGGTCATTAAACATTGTTTTAGCAAGGCGTTTTATAACTGAAGTTTAACTCTTTTAGGTGGGTATATTAACCCTGTTGTACAGATGAAAGACGGGTTGAGGAACTTGTCCAAGTTTGCACAATAAGGATTAGATCCAGAATTGAAATCCAATTTGAAATCAAAAGCCAATGTGAGAATTAATGAATTTACCCAAGAAACAGTCTTCCCTCTGACAGATTTTTTTAAAAACTGCTTGAGATAAATTTATTTTAAAATTGGGTATTTTTTAGGGGTGCCTGGGTGGCAAATTCAGTTAAATGTCGGTCTCTGAGGTCATGATCTCAGGGTCATAAGATCGAGTCCTGTGTCTGGCTCTATGGTCAGCACAGAATCTGCTTAAGTTTCTCTCTCCCTCTCCCTGTTCCCCTACCCCACCCCCAGCACTCGCTTATGCACCTGCACTCTTGTCCTGTCTCTAAAATGAATAAATCTTTAAAATAGGATATTTTTAATTAATGAGGGAACTTTCCATTCAAAAAAATTCTACACTTACATTTGTTAAGTACAAAATTATTTAGTAAACTGATTGTCTTACTTTTTAAGCTGAGAATATGCTTTTAAAAGCAAAAAATCACATATTGTGCAGATTTAGATCAGGAAGGATAGAATTTCATTATTCGTTGCCTATCATAATGTCAACACTGTCAAATATTAGTTGATAGTATTCCAAAATTGTTTTTCTTTTTTTCCTACATAGTGGAGAAAATATAGCAATTTAAATATTGTAACAAAAAGTTAAATCATAGTTGCTTCATCCTTTGAATTTTACTTACTGTAAATTGGAGTTTACATTTCACTATGAATACCAGACTACTCAAAATTCTTACATTCAAAATTAAAATTGGAACAAGGAAACATTTGAGTCCCTATAATTAACCTGCTACTTCATGCCTTTCTGATTTATTGTAAAGCACTGCATCTGATATCTAATACTTGAAGAGCTAAAAAGGGGTGTTATGGTGCTTTGATTTTATATCTCCATGCTTGCTCCATGTAAATACTAAAGTTTTCATAAAGCTTTAAGTCTAAGTAAAGAGGATAAAACAAATGAATGACATATTTACGTATGCCTTAGGAAAAAAAAAATCTTATTAACACTAAATGGAAACGTAAAATCTTACCAATGTAGAAAGCACTGGAACTGTGAAAACTAAAAAGTAAGCTATGTTTATCCTGTATAGTCTCATATTTCTCTTCATTGGCTAAATAAATGAGTGTTTTAAGATATCTGTGTCCTTTAAACAGCTAAATAAACAGCTTTACATAGTGAACTTTATATTAGATGTCAGAAATTCATATTTTACATAGGGTTTTGCTAAGGAAAGTTCATACATCAGCAACTAAAGGAAAATCACGTATTTTATTTTTAACATTGGAAGTATTTGCTACACACCTTTTAAAAAATGCATCTGCGGCTTTTTTCAAATTTAAAATTCGAAGTTAATGTAGTAACAGATATTTACTGGTTTTTATCCTTTTGGTAGTATCTTTATTATTGTTGCTGACACTATAATTCTTTTTTAAAATATGATTTTGACTTCTTTAAGGTTATGAAGGGCTTTTTTAAAATGTGAATTCCTAAAGGAAAATAGTGGGTTTAAAAACAAATGAAAAATGAAAATATTTAGGAAATAATTTTGCACAAGAACTTCCTTGAACACCCGATAATTGAGCATTTTTGATGTAGCCTTATACAGCATCTGACTTGCCTTCAACACCCTTTAACAGGGATAGAGCTTTGTGTACTAACTTTGTGTACTAAGTAGCTCTTGAGCTCATTATGCATTCTAATCAGATTTTAGAGTGGTTTTTGGAGATACACATTTTAACTTTAAAAGAAAAACTGCTCCTCTATCAGTAGGTTAACCCCGATAGAGAATAATCTTTGGTGACTGGGAATGATGATTATAATTTTATATCTTGAATTATTTTTCCTACAACATTTTCATTTATTCCCTGTTCAAGAACTACCTGAGACAGTGTCTGCTTTTTTTATTAAGGTTTTCATTTCCAGTTCATGAATACAAACATACTGAAAATTTAACCTTCTGAAACATCAGCAAAATTCAGCTATGCGCAGAAATTTTAAGAAATCAGAATTTTGTTTGCACACTCTCGAAGGTAATGCTGAGTGTTTCTCCCATGATGTTTTCTTCCTCTTTGCTGCACTCTAGATCCCAGAAAGAGTTTTTAACCAGCTATTAAAAATAACCCATGTTAAGAATCTGCAGGAAGTGTGAGGTATCCATCAGTATATATTTACTGTCTGAAGCTGATATAGCTGTAAGGTTTTTTAGATCCAATTGATCTATTGCGCATGTTCCCTCCCTAGGTTGCAGGACGTGCTTCTATTTGCATAAGGCCCTGGGCAAGGTTCTTTCTTGCATTGATTGGCCTGTCCAAGGCAGCCTGATGTGTTCTTGCATTGATCACTTTGTCTTTTCTTGGAAGACAGTGTTACACTGAGTTCATCTCAAACATTCTAGGGAGAAGGTAAAACTTTACTGCAGATGTCTCAATTTTATTCAGATGTTCCTTTGAGTATAGGCCCTTTTTGCAAGGATAAGTATCTCTTTTTTTCTTAACTAATTTGGATGTTTCTGCAGTTTGAGTGCAGTGTAGACTAGATTATATTGAAAAAGCTACGTTAAAGAAAATTGCCAGAGTATATGCCATTTATCTTGTGCTATTTTTGTTTTTAAAACCGTGTATCTCGCTTCCAGCTTAAAACCATTTTCTTTAAAGATGATCTCTTAAACCTAGGCATAAACTAAAATTTACTGGTGTTGTGATAGGTTACCACTTATCTTTACTAGCTGTATAGATTCCTTAGTTTCAGTGAGACATGCATTGCTTTGTGTGTTTAAGAAAATAAGGAGTTTTATTAGTTTCACAGTGAAACAGTAGTCCAGAATGACTTGCCTGTTACTATTCATCATTATTAGTAAATAATGTAAATGTGAATGGTATGTCAAATACGGAAATTATTAAGCAGCTACATATCGGTATTAACTATGTAAACTTTATTTCATTATATCCTAACTTCTGTGGTGGTGTGTTACTTGGTGATAATGGGGACCTGAGTTTAAGAATTAAGTCTTCAACCAAATCTGTGAGAAGTTGAGCAATGAATGTTGTGCAGTTCAGCCCTCTTTATTGGCTAGTCCTTAAATCAACATTTATATTGTCTGCCAGAGAACATATTTGCCTACACAGCTAATTATCAAGAAAATGCCCATGACCCCCAACCTACTTACTACATCTTTAGTGAGGAACTGGTGAGACGAACGTAGGCTTCTGTCAAGATGCAGGGCAATATCCTCCTCCCGGCCAGCTTGCTGTTTCATCAAAGCCTATGTGAATTTATGAGAAGCTTTACTTTTGGCAAAGATTTAGAAATGTGTCATGGCTGAATTTGATTATTGTGCTGTTGGTAATTAAACTCTGCTACGACAATTCCTTAATGGTTTCAGAAAGCATATTTACTAACACTTTCTACAAATCAGGACATTTTCATATATGCTCTTTTATCTTCATTAAACAGGTCACTATTTCTATTGTTAAAGTATAGAAAATAAATGTCACAGGAAACCATTGCGCCAATTATTTCACTCCATGGTGTCACTGTGGCCTCACTTGGTATCACAGGACACAGAAACCTTCTATTTTAATAATTGTTTTGTAAAATTCGATAGGAAAATATAGAGATCATGTTTCTTTTATTTGCGTCAGAAATGCTAGAATTCATACTTTAAAATTAAACCTGGAATGAATTCACTGTTCATTATACAAGGGCAATAACCATGTCAGGTTGTTAGATAATGTCATTTGCAGTTTTAAAGGTGTCTCTAAAAGCTACAGCATTAATGAGATATATACATGAGTTAGATGAAATTTTTTCATCAAGTGGAAATGTCAGTAAACAGTTATTATTCATTTAAATAACATGTGTTAGAAAACAGGGCCATATATTGGAAAAATTAATTTTGGGGGTGATTGAAGCTTAAATTAAATTAAAATGTGTTAAGTTGTTGCTCATTTATATATATATTCATATAAATAAGAAAAAAGCATTCATAGAGTAATGATGTAATTTTTTCTAAAGTTTATTTTTTTTTCTAAAGTTTAAATATAAGTTTGGTAGTTTGGGAAAACAACTTATGAAAATACCAATGAAAAAGGCATAAGAAAGTATCGAAATGAAAAACCTCTCTAGTTACTTTTTTAAAAACAGCTCTTCAAAACTGAATCCAATCTGTGGAAACATGGATATTACCTTGCAACTTTTGTTCAGTGCATCTCAACTTTGTGCTGCAAGTATAGCTCTCTGAAATGGAATTGTATAGTGTTTGCACATTTTTTTCCAGCTAAAATGAAACGTACATCATCTTGCATAATTTACTTGTCTCTTGTGGTTAAATTTGCATATCTGAATGAGTAAGTATATATCTTAAGCTCTTGCTAGATGTAAAATAATCTCATGAGTGGAGGAGAGCTCTTTTACCTCAGAAGTCAGAGGAGTCTATATTTCACAGTACCCCATGATCAAACAAGCTAATTCAGATGCTGGAAAGTGCTTTTGCTTAGCTGTGTGGAGGAACCATTGACTACATACAGCCAACAAGTATATGGTGCGACAGGAGATGCATTGAAAACCCCTTATAGGACTGAATGACAACCCCAAGCACAAGTGACCATGTGCAACTATGAATAGGTATAAATACACACTTCAGCTGGCCAGATTTTTTGCTCTATAATTCAGTCACAATTGCTGTATTTCTCCTCCAAATTTACACCACATAATCAGCTGCTTGAATGGACCCACACTAGAGAAATAATAATTCAGTATTTGGTGGGGAAGAAAAAGAGCTTGGCCTCTGTGCTATTCTGCCAAGATGTTGTATCATGCCCACTCTTTTTATTACTGCTCAGGTACTGCTCAGGACCTGAGACTTAGAAGAGTCCTCCAGACTTTCCCGTGCAGGGATATCAAGATCTGAATATGAAATATGTTCTCTGTGCTCAGTCTCTTTGTAAGACATATCTGAGGAAACTTGGTGGGGGAGGGGATGGGGTGGGCTTTGTTTTCAGGTGCTGGGAAACATAAAGATGGTGAAATAGCTAGTAAAAAGTTGTCCACTGAAATCCATTACTTTCCCCTTTATCTAATGAAGAAGCAAGAAATTGCTAAAAAGCTTTCAAGCTTAATGGGTTTTCAAATACAGGAATAATTATTTTTAAATCATAGAAGGAAGGATATACTGATTTCAGCCCTCTTCTCACTTTTTCCCTGTGACAAAGCATCATATATTTATTGATGATTTCTAGAAGTTACCATATTTCCAGTGTATCATATCGTAAATCTGAGAATTTCTAGTAACACCATGGTAACTTAGTAGTAAAAATTATTAATCATTAACTATGTATTAAAAATGTATCTCTTCATAAAATCTTTAAAAAGAGTTTTTTGTTTGTTTAATGATATACAGTTTGATCTTTCATCTTTAAGGATATGCTTGTAAATTTCCTATCACTGTCTATGATAGTATTATATATAGCACTCTGGTTGCTTAAAAACTTAAGTTTTAATTGTAACTATGATTTTTAATTCACATTAGTATATGTAAAAGTTCTAAATTTTTCAAGATACAATTAAATATAAAAATCAGTAAGATATACTCTGTTTTATGCAAAAGTGTTACTTTTCTGAAAATAAAGCAAATAAATAAGAGGTTATATAATTTCTGAGTAAAATAGTAGCCTACTACCTTTCTCTTACTTTTCCTTACTCCTGCCCCAAGATAGTATTTTAAGAAATGGTATGTATTGGTTAATAAGCAAGTACCTACCACTGTTGGTAAATATAACCAGCTGTAAATATTTAAAATATCTCTGTGGCTAAAGAAATAATGTCAAAGACTAATATTTGCTTTCTGCTGTATTTGTTCTTTCCAACTTTTAACAATATTAAATCATTCCTGAAAGTATAGTACAGTTTTGCTTTATCGTCCTGAAGAAAATGTTTTCAGTGTAATGGTAGTTGTTGACTAAAAATATGCTATGGTCAATTATTTGATATGTATTTATGATTGTTTAAGTATGTGGAAGCACTTAATAATCTTTGTGGTATCATATGCCTGAAGAGATGGTTACTTGAAGGAATACACATATGTTAAGGAAATACCTTCCTTTGAAATTATTTAATCTCATACTCTTTTTCGGCCTCTAAGCACTTTACAAGAGTCTTCTTGTTTGTAGCTGTTTAGAACACAGATGCAAAAGAAAATCTGTATTTGAACATTCTTAATGTAGGCTTTAGAAAGTTAAAGCTAAAAGCTCACATTGTGAAAATTTATCTTTTTGGTGTCTGTGTACATATACTTTCAAACTCTTTTATCTGAGATGTTCTAAAGAAGAATCAAATGTAATCATGGTCATGTTAATGCTGGTGATAGAATACATGGATTACAAACCTTTTCCATTTCTTTTAACCTTATAGGAATAATAATAGCTCCTACTCACCATTTCTATCCAGCTGTGTGTGAACCTAGCTTCAGTCTTCATATTTCTAACCCAGCATCTTTCTCATTCAACAGGCATGGACCTGTTTATCTTACCCTTTTCTCCAACACAGAAAAGCTGGCCCAGACATTTATTCATATATCCCCTGAATCTACACTTACAGAAATGTTTTGTGTTAAGTCTAAAAAGTTCTCAATTTTTACCTCTGAGGATGGAAGCTTTTCTTAACAGTGCTCCATTATCTCTTAGCTTTTAGAAGTCATCGCTCTCTTTTTCTTGGGTCTTTTGGGAAGTGATGTGGGTCAGTGGCAGGGTGGGGTTGGAAATCTCATATCACTTTGTGCCTACATTAATAACAAATAATCGCCAAATATCTTATAGTGAAATTAAAGATGAAACTACAAATATCCATAAAAACAAAGATTTGTAAAAGAGATAAAAGAACACAACTACTTCCTAGAAGTAATGTTTTTGCCTATTGAAGACTTACAGGAAAGTACTTGATGTTTAGTGCTAATTGCAATAGCATTTTGTTCAACCATTCAGCAAAGTAAAAAATCGGCCCTCTCCCCTCACAATTATACAACTTTGGCTTTTCATTATCACCTATCTAAGCAGGTACCTATTTTTACTGATTTAGGATAAAATTCCCTTTCCTGCAGAAGTTTTAATGATGTAACGAAATAGGTATTAATACAATTAAATTGAACATAAATATGTCCATCTGCTTAACCCGAGATTTTAACAGCCCTGCCAAAGTTAAACTTCTTAAAAAACTCAACTGTAGGCATTTTGCAACTTTTTACTAAATTTAAATAGTTGGAAGTGTCAAGTTTCTGCTTTAGCCAGAAGTTATAGTAAAAGTCCTAAATACCTATCAACTTTTAACTATCATTTGGACCTTGTGTTTATGCATACTAAACTATTGCATTTACACCTTCCTCATTTTAAAGATGTAGCAATTTAAACGCACACTGGAATCCTTTCATAAAAGACTAATTATGTTCCTTGCTTTTAAAACTGCAAACTGGTAGTATGTGCATTACTGGTTTATGTGGGAAAGTAGTTGACAAATGATTTCCTATATAAATGCATGTTTTAAATAGCCTTGAACTCCTTTTTTTTTTTGCCTTGCATTTTTATGCAAATAAAATCTAGCAATTGTTTTTTATTAATTTGTTTTTCATTAGTAATTTCGTCATCATATATACCTAGTCCTCTGGCTTTTTCTGTCCTTTTTATTTATCATTTTTATTTGTATGGGTGTTTTCTTTTACATTGTTTTTGTTTGTTTGCTTTCATTTATGTGTTCTATATCAAAAATTGCTATTAATAAACTAGTAACCTAGACAGTATTTTATTGAAGGAGAAGCTAAGTTTACCTTTCTTGTCATCTATATCACTCTGTAGATATCTCATTGCTCTTTAAAAATAACTCCTAAGTTTTCTCATAGATTGTATTGAGAAAGATTATTACTCAGTTCAGTTCCATACAGTATGTGTAATTTTTTTTATATTTTAATTTTGTGTGTTGCATTTTCTTCTAAAGACAAATGTAGATTTTATCTATTTGTATTTCAAATTTTAGGATCCAGTATTCAGAACATGCACCGTAAAAATTAGACCGTTTTTAAAATCGGTCTTTAATATAGGCTAAATATGCTAATCTTCGCGTACCAGCAAAAAAGAGAAGAAATGTTGAAACACTCATTACAGGTTTAATTATAGTTTCGGATGGGTTTTCGGACTCCATTCTGGCCATTCCAGTTTAGCCATTCAGGCCATGCTGCCTGTATTGTGTATTCAGCAGTTCCTATTAGACGTCTTCACAGTGACTGATTCTGCTGGGCTTGCTGACACCCGCTTCATGCATGGCCTGCTGTGCTGGGTGGAATATTTTTTCTGAGCTGCCTGGAACATTAAGGACATCTTGGCCATGTCAGTCTGTGTACAGTGTGTGTATGTGTGTGTTCATGTGAGTATGCATTCCTGAGCAAATCAGTATTAAATAAATGATTAGGCGGCATAATTTTATATACATGTAAAATTTAAAATTTGAATAACAATGGATTTATAACTTATTACTGCATATATTTTTAATAATTTTAGTTCAGTCAACATTAGCAAGTTTCCTTTAGCTTTTAGTGTCTGTAATTATTGACACTAGGGGGCACTGCTTATCCTCAGTTGCATCTTTCTTCAGGAAATGAGTAAAAATACTCAGCTGATTTCTGTGCTCCTACTTTAATTAACAATTGAATTTAGAGAACTCTAGGCTATTTAATTCTTTGTTATTTTGGTTTTATTTCTAATGCCTATATGTAGCGCTAACAAAGGGGGTGGAGCTATTGATTCTCACAAACAAATACAGTATCCAGTGCCCCAAACAGTAACTTTTTTTTCCCCATTGGAAATGTCATTCTTGGCAAAACCAGAAGGGCAAGTTTGCCCAGTGATGAGGTTTAGATCCCTTGCCAGCTGTGCTTCTAGCCAGCAAGTGTGATGAACAGCTTTAGAAATCAAGTGAGAGAAAGCATTCAAGAGTTAGTGTGATTCATTTGGATAAAGGTCAAGAGAAAGATAAGCAAAGCATAAGAATGAAGAGCACAAATAGCAATAATTCGTACCTTTTTTGCTTATAGAATTTCACTGGTCTTATTTGTAATTTTTAAGCACGTACTTAGTTCAAAATTGACCTGTAGTTCTTCTAAAGTATTTTAAAGACTGTATTTAATCTTGTAATTTAGCTGATCATTTAAAAATGAGTAAAGAAAAGTGGATTCATGACTTTTCATAACTATATTTATAGATTAGAACCATGGCTACTAGTTGATAATCAGATGACAACACAACACAAATGACAACACAAAACTAAACTTTTTCAGTTAGCAATGATCATTTTATCTTCTTAAAAATTTAAAGGTTTATTCTGTTCATTAGCCTAAATACTCATCTTCACACTAAGGAACTACCTGTAACCTCTAAGGACATTAGTGAGTTTGTTCTATTTTTAAAACTCTCCCCCATCCTTCCTCCTGCTGCCCCCCTATCCAAAAGTGGAAAGTAATCAGTGGTCTATAAAATAAAGACAACTAATTTTTTTCTATTCTCCTAATTAATCAGATCTGTGGGAGAACTGGTAAAATTTTTATATTCTTCTTCTTTATAGTTGTAGCCAGCCATACATTATATACTAGAAAACATTCAGTTAGATCATGCCCTGGTTTTATTTGCTAAAGATACTGATTTTTAACTGAGTAATTAGAAATTAAGTATTTTTACAGATTTTAAACTTTTGATGGCATACATTTTACATCCAGACCAAAAAGGGTCAAAAATATTGCTAGTATAGAGAAGCTTGATCTAAACACCAGTAAAGTACCGGAGCATAAACTGATGGGCAGTTTTAAACAAAATGTATAAAATACCTTTGTTTTGTGGGACTCCATATTGGGTTCTACTACATGGGTATTATAACAAGAAATTACTTAAAATTTTTCTCAGAGAAATTGATATGTGCATTATCATGGTTGATTTTTTTCCTTTTCTTGATTTCTCGTGATTTCTTGATGTTTACTCAACAAGGTATGCTTTTAAATACAGTGAGTGACTAGTTTGGTGAGATTTCTTGGGGGAAGAAAACTTTCAAGGTTAATATACAGTTCATAGAGAAATATTATCTGTTAGTTTTCTTACAAGTATTTTTCTTATTATTCCTGTGTAACATAATATAAAAGCATTAGCTAATTTAGCCTCATCTCTCATCTTCAGTAATAGATTTGTCACTTACTAAAAATAGACACCCCCTATTTAGACCTTACAAGTTCGTAAACAAAACACTGATTAGTTAGTATGGGGCAGGTTTTGTTACATTCACAATTTTATAATTTGAAATGTTATTTTCCTAGTACTCACCATCTACAAGCAATCAGATGCCAGCCCCTTTATAATAGGTTTTTCTCCTCCTAGCAGGACATTGCTTTTGGCTATAAAAAGTTAATTTCAGATCCTGATATACTTGCATTAATTTTTGAGACAGTAGCTGAGTGTAGTACAGCAAAGAATAACATGAACATCACACCACTGTGCTGTAGCTAATCATTTATTACCTCAAGCCAGAGAAGCAGTGTTAATGTGAAGGCCGCAGTATGTCTATGAAAAAGATGGAAACCGACAAAAAGGTCTTAGAGGTGGCTTCCTAAAGGTCTTGAAAGAGGGGAACAAGAAGAAAGAGAAACAATAGCAACACTATCAGAAGGGGTACATTTCGATACTTACAGTGCTGGACATATTTGGAATTTTTTTATGATTAAAACAAATTACTATCTTGAATAACAGACCCCATCTTCTCTCCAAACATCTTTGCTTCAGAATGGGAAAGCTCATGGTAATGTTATCTTTTCAGAACCATAAGTGTTCTCTAAAAAACATATGACTGAGATGTTCATCAGCTGGGATGTTTGCTGTGATTCACCAATAAATTTGAATAATTTGACATAATTTCTGACAAAGATGAATGTTTCCACATTCATTTCCATAGTAAGGCAGTATCTACATGAAGAAACCAGTTTGACTGACTTTACCTACCATATTGACCAGAAAAAGAACAAAACAACAGCCATTTAGTCCACAGAATTAAAGCAGTTTATGTGTACAAACTACCGTGATGGCCTATCACCCCCAAAACTTGCATAAGAGTATGTCACTGTGGAGCCCATAGTATTACAAGGAGACATAGCACTAGGACAAATCACCAAGGACCTCATGGCAATCATGCCTTTGGGCAGTGTGGAGTGGCATAGAATAAAGGAGAAACATTATCATTTGTGGAATTTGGGGTTACAGCTAGGGCAATCCCATGTCTTTTGGAACTAGGGGCTGCATGTAAGTCTTTTCATTTTTTTCTCATCTGTACAGAAAGGAACTGGACTAGGTAATTTCTGGTGTCCCTAACAACTTTCCATTCTTCTCTTCAATATTATAGGTAGAGCCATATCAGCATTAATTAATATTTACTGGTTTCTGTAAACTGTGATGTAGTCATTCTTTTCTGTAAAACACCATAAGAGCTATAACTGCAATGTATTCGTGACTATTCGAATGTATGTCTTAAGGCATTAGGGTCTAACTCATCCACTCCCACAGGCCATTGAAAAGTGGTATCAATATCAAATTAACAACTAGAAACATTTGATTCAAGTACTGGAAAATTCAGCAATGAGTTATTGTCTTTTTCTGTGTGAGGAGGAAAATGACTAATAGATCATAGTACGTTCTGGTGGTTACGTAGGAAGAGACAGACTTAGGGAAGCTGACAACTTAGTGACAGAAAGTAGTATGGTAGATTTCATCATGACACCCACAGTGAGGAATGGCAGGTTGGGTTCTTGTGAAAGGGGCTTAGGATCAGAACTATGGAAATTCAACATTTGTTCCTCATGCCTATGCATTGTCTTCTTTTGTGCTCTGTCTGTGGCAGTATCTTTTTTCCCCTGTCTTGTTACACTCCTGATTATGATAACCTTCGCTACAAGGAGTCACTGTTTCTTTTTCACTGAAGATTTCTTCTTTTAACTTCTCTTGAATGTCATTCATAGGCCTCCCTTCAGACACATTGTTGTTTTGTTGATATTTGACCTCTGTTCTCTCATACATATATGTCTAGGAGGACAGCGTAGAAAGTACCAACTGACCCCTTCCCTTTCGCCTTATCTCTTCAATAAAGTTTTTCTGAAAGCACCTCTCTTGTTCGCCCATTTCCGCACCATGTCTATTTCATTTATAATCTCATTATATGAAACCTATGTGTAATTCTGTTTTGTACATTTTCTTTTATATTATTCACATTCAGGAAACTAGTGTAAGAATTTCAGTCTGTAGTGCTGTCAGTCTGTCACCTTTCATGCACTACTCTAAAAATTCAAAAATTCAAATGAAGTAATTACCCTGATATGAAACAGTGACATATAATTGAATTTCTAAATTAGTGAACTCCTGACTCCTTTTTACATCTTTGCCATTTTATAGGATTTCATACTGGCTATACTGGCTACTTAACAAAAGGTGTGATGCAACAAAAATTCTGCCTCCTACTATAATAAATACTGATGCTTATTAAACATCATGCACTGCACCAAGTATATTTACTTTAGATTTCTTGCAGTTTGGGTTATTTCATACTCATGAAACAGAGGCAGTATTTAATGATAGTGAAATATAGACCCTAAATCACTGCCTCAACGAGTGGAATCTCCCCCAAAGAAGTGCTGGTGAACAGACACATGAAGGAAAATGGAATTTAAAAAAAAAAAAATAGCCCAGAGAATAATTCTCCTTCATTCACACATCAGGCCTTCCTTGGTATAAATTTTTCACTGCCATCTTGCATCAGAGCTGTCATCAGATGTCTAAATGATAGGTTTCAGGGTTCTCCTCTTCCTGTTAGTGATCTGAAGTGCTACTCCAGCGTTTTCCATTACAGTGGATATTGATAGAGGACACTTGGTATATAGCAACTGTTGTTTACAGTTCACTAGTGTATGAACTCAGAAGTGCTCTTTTACTGCATATGGTATATGTGTATGTGCTCTATCTGTGAAATGAAGATATAGCCATATACATAGAGATAAATAGCTACTTTCGTTCCAACCCCATCTTTTCTTCCAGTTAATGTTTATATGGTTTTGTGCAGTAAATACAATCCTAGAAAGTCCTATCTCAGATGAATTTATTTCAAACTATTCGAACAGACTTACTTACTTTATCACTTCAGAAATGTGAGATGGGCTTTCATAAGAAAAATGACTCCAACATATAATCAGAATCATATTTTAAAATCCCAACTTAAAGGATTGTCCTCCATTTGTTGGTCAGTAGAGTGCATTTAAACAGCCCTCATAAGTAGTTAGTCGAATAGAAATTTCTTCCAGCAACAGTATTCACTTGAATGTTTAAGTAGGCACACAAGCTCCAAGTACTTAACATAAGCTCCCAGGTAGAAGAGCCATCTGGAGATTCTTGTTCAAATATTTTCAAACAATGGAGGAAGTCTATGACTTATACTTATTATAATGATGCCACTTTTCCCTTAAAAATGGGTATTAGCCTCTTCCCAATGTTTGGTAACTCTAATAACCCACAATTGATTAACACATCCTGTTTTAAGAATATTTAAGTGGTCTTGCTTTCCAGTATCACCAGGTCAATGCCTACGTTGGAATCTAAAAGTAAGAGCCCCCCCTTCAATTTATGCCACATATCTTTGCATAAACCTGAGCCCTGCATTTGGAGAAATGTGTTATGATCAGATGAAGATTAACCTCCATTTCT
Source organism: Lontra canadensis (assembly GCF_010015895.1). Classification (NCBI taxonomy): domain Eukaryota; kingdom Metazoa; phylum Chordata; class Mammalia; order Carnivora; family Mustelidae; genus Lontra; species Lontra canadensis. The sequence goes on from NW_022630998.1 coordinate 21,002,834, forward strand.
AGAAGCAAAAGACTCAGAACCATCTCAGGACTCAGAGTAACTAAGATCTGGAAAGAATCAAAATCTCAATTGTTTTTATTCAGTCCCCAAATTCATACAGCTCAGTCGTTATCTTCTTTATATCATAAAGGCTGAGATTTGAAAAGCCAACCCAACTGCTTTTACAGTGAAACCTCTCTGTTGATGCTCACCCTTCCTTTTCCCCTCCCAATACCACCAGGTTTGAGTTTATCGTGGCAGACATTAAGTGACTGTTGCATACTTTATTTAAAGCTTGGAATTATTCTGCATTCAGATTTGAAACCACAAGGATACCTTGCTTTATCTGACATATATATTTCATTTGAAATCCAGGAAATCAAATCATTCCCAATGGATTTGTAAGATAATTTTGAAATTTTGTGATTTTTATGTCTTTGTACTTTTTAATAGTCAGTGTGTCTTCATATTTTTCCCTTATAATCTTTAGTTGGGGGGATAATGCAAAATTTGACGAGATAGATAATATGGTATTAGATTATGAGAGATCAAAAATCCAAGAGAAATGTACTTGATCTCAGAGATATAGTGAGTTAAATCATAATGCAATCTTGAGTACACATAATGCAATCTTGAGTACAGTAAAGTGCCAGGCAGATTGGAAGGACGATTTAGATTTTTTTTTAAAGATTTTATTTATTTGAGAGAAAGAACACGGAGGGAGAGAGAGAAGTGGACTCCCCACTGAGCAGGGAACCAAACGTGGGGCTCCATCCCAGGACCAGGAAATCATGACCTGAGCCAAAGGCAGATAGATGTTTAACTGACTGAGCCACCCAGGTGCCCCTAGGACAATTTAGATTTGAATGGACAATTTCAGTTATGGCCTGTGGTGGATATTGTGATACACTTCCCGGTTGCTCCTTCAGAAAAGGATGTGTTGCTCCAATTCTTGGGAGTGCTTTCAGCAGACAGCTTTCAGCTGTCAACCCCTTCAAGGATTGCCTTGGCTTTTGTGGGGCCCATATTCAAAGATAGAACAGTATGGGAGATTAAAGGCCAATCCATCTGGGCCCAGCTTGGAAAGACTCTGAAAGGTCATTCTAGGTCCAGAGCTTCCCTGGAGTTGTACAAGATTGTCATTAGACTTCCATCTTAATCTGACTTCTCTCTCTCTGCCCATTCCTGCTCTGTTTCCCACCCACCCTCACCCGATGTCCCTGCCACCTTCCTCAGATGTTGATTGTAAGAACACTCCTTTGTGAACATCCTGTATGCTAAATTTTTTTCCTCGGGAACCCAACCTACGATATAGTCTACTTCTAAATACACCAAACCAGACATCACTCTAACTCGTTGGCCATCACTTTACCTGATCTAGTCCATTTCTGTAGATAGCATCTCTGTTCATTCCACATGTAGATTCTGAGTACCTGTGATACGTCAGTCATTGCAGTGGTGATGTGTTACTGACCTGGCAAATATGATCTTGCCCTCATGGAGCCTACATCTCAGTGGGAAAGAAAGACTGTGAACAAAGCATTACCAGTGTAACAAGTATTTCCAAAGTGAATACGTAAAGTGTTACATACAGATAGCCATGATGTAAGAACATGGGATTTGGAGTTAAAAGATCTAGCAGTGCCACTTAATAACTCTGTGAATATGGGCAAGTCACTTACTTTCTCTAAACAGCAATTTCCTCATCTAAAAACCAGGTACATAATCCCTCAACTACTTAAAAAGAAATTGTTCCGTCTAATGAAATCATCTGTCTGTAAGTACTCGGAATATTAAAGGGCTCTAAGAACTGATCTGAACGTGCCTTCCATCCTAAATTGTGAATTCTTCCCAAAGGTCAGAAATTTTGTTTTCCTCAACTTTGTAGTAATAGTGCTTTACCTAAAACAGTTGGTAAATTAGAGTATCACTTTCCCTGCTAGTGCTAGGTAATAGGGTATACAGTTTTCAAAATATATTGAAAATGGATAGGCAATTGGAACCTTTTTTTTTTTACGAAAACCTGAATTTTTAACGAAAATATTATGAAAGGTATAACATAACTGAAAACTTTAGTAAAATTTCAAATACAGCAGACATCTATGTGGAAGTTCAAAGCAAAGATTTCTTTTTTTCCAGGTCTCAGGAGGTATAATTGATGACTGAAAATTGTATATATTTAAGGTATACAACCTGATAACCTCGATATCTGTATACATTGTGTAATATTCACCACAGGCAGGTCAGGCAACGTATCCATCACCTCACACCTAACTAATGTAAAGCCTTTTAAGAAAAATTTGTTAATTAACACAATCTCCAATACTCTGGTTATCTACTATATATCTTTGGGGCAGGAAATCTTATCTCTTTACCTTTCTTTTTCCCAGACCAAAATAAATGGTATGCTTTAAAACTTAGGGGTATTAACACTTTCCCAAGTGGATGCCTACTCCTTGCCTCTGCCTGACCTGATGAAATCTTTTGCCGCAAGTTTTTAAACTGTTCAATGATTGACAAATTCTGTATATATGGTAGTATTTCTAGCACTTACCAATTGATCAGGGCTCATAAGTGATTTTTAAACTAAGTGTTGTGAACATGCTCATGACTTACTTGCATCAGAAATATCTCTGGGTATATAATATACATAGGCTTTACTAAGTTTTCTCATTTTTCCATCTAAGACTCTGTATAGTCCCCCGTTAAACATCTCCTTTGTAAGCCCGCCTTAGTTTTTTGGACTGGCAATGTTTAGTTCTTATCTACATGTTTACAATATATCCACTTCCTACATGTTCATTGTAATTTTTATAACTGTGTTTTAGAGTATCTTGCCTGCTTGTGATCAGCCTGATAACATTACATAATAAAACATTTTAATCAAATAAGTCACCTTGACGAATCCTTACACTGTTTTCTTAATATATGACCTCTTTTATTTTTTCCCTTGTAATTAACATGCTATTTTCTTGATTGATGACGTTTTTCAGACTGTTGCCTTTATTCTCTCATTGTATGTTTTTGTAAAGCACTGGTCTTCTCTTCCAGTTCCCGGATTGTCAGTCACTTAATATTTGTTTTTTTCTTTCTTTCTTTTTCTTTAAAATCTTCCTTGCCTATGCTTTTTTTGTCACTGAAGGAGCCTGCACGTGGCAGCATAGTCCAGGCAGGAAAGGAAAAGGAAGTTATTACTGCTCTCTCCTGGCCGCCTGCAATACTAAATCATAACTTGCCATTCCCTAACTGGTGGCTGGAGACTTATCTTCATAAATACATGTGACCCAAGAAGTTTCAGTTTACATACCCTATCCCTTGGGGTTCTTGCCTGTGGAGAGCCTTTTCCTTCCTGAAATTAGACAAAGGTTGTAAGAATTGAAGCTGGGGCTTCAAAGCACAGGAAAAGAGAATGTTGTCTTATCCTGTTGCTACAGTGGGGCTCCAGCTGGCCATGTTTATCTACCCAGGGTGTGAAGCTGCGTGTCCATCTGTGAAGGGCTCAGCACAGTGCTCAGGCTTGCCCTTAAATTTTGAACTTAGGAACTTCTGGAAGGATTTCTTGCGTGTTTTCCTACATGGTTATTTTTATAGTGACAGCTCTAGAGCTTTTGGGTATATGCTTAAATTGATAAGCATTGAAACTTTGTAAGATTTACCCATTCAGTAGAGTAACATTTAACTTCTGTTATACTTACATAAACGATGACCATATAATTTCCATCCAAACCAGAACACTTTTAACAGCGGAAAGAGACACTATTAATAATTATGCCAGGTTCATGGTTATAAACCAGGAGTGTCCTGGACTAACTAGAATGTATAATCATCCTATATGTACCTAATTATTTTCTTTACAAACATTTAAGCGAGCCCAAATCACTTTGCGTAATTGAAGAGGTGGAGGAGAGGATGCAGTAATTGTCTGACACGTAACTGCTTTGTAAACTGTGCAAATGTGGATGTCACTGAAGAGTACATAGATGCCATATTTGAAAGAAGAACAGATTTTGGAAATTAAAAATGAGTGTCAAGGTAATAATGATAGTAGCTGACAATATTGATTGCTCACATGCTTTATGTCTGTTATCCTTCAGCGATCTTACGAGGCGAGTACTACTATTATTCCCATTTTTGTATTCTTACAATGATAACCAAAAATTAAAACTTAAGGACATGGAACTCCAAAGCTTATGCATGCTTTAAACTACAACGCTATAGTTCTTTCCTCTGGACATATTTTATATCTCTGTGATTATCTTTTTTAAAATGAAGTCGGCTATACTCCTTCTACATAGGAAACAAAGTGGTGAGGGGACTCTGTGCCAGCTTGGCACTGCTAAACCATGGCTCCATGCTTTGTTGCTGGCCCATGTAATTCTGAAAGGGTTCACTGATGGCAGGAAACTAGAGCTGCCACAGTATGGCTTCAACAATTCTGTTTTAATTTTTAAGTGCAGAGTGCTATTACAGGTCTAGTATTCTGATTACAAGATTTTAAACAAACACAATAATTACCTCTTTCTTTTTCTCCTTTATGGACCTGTGTCTTTTTTAAAAACAGTATTTGTCATTAAATGTATTCTTTTTTTTTTTTAATGTATTCTAAGGTAAGCTTCTGTTACCTTCTACACTGAGAAAGGGGAATGCACAAGTTTACAAATATGGAGTAGTTTGCATTGTGTGCTTTTGTGGTATCATCTATTATAATTGTGTACTATGCGCCAAGTCCTCCACTAGTCACTTTATATTCAGTTCAACTCACAATATGTCAGTGATTTAACTGTATTTATCATCTCCCTCTTAACCTGTGATGAAATTGAGACCCAGAAAAGTTGAAGTAATCCACTCAAAGTATCATTATCGGGAGTAGCAGAACAGGGATTTGAACCCAGAGAATCTGATTCCAAAGTCCTTGAACCTAACCACTGCATTCCTTATGAAGACTGCTTACTTGAAAGTTTCTACTTCCAAATAATAATAATGATAATAATGGAGAGAGAGAGAGAAGTGAATGCAGATTAGAAATGTGAATTGCGAGTAGCATGTGAGAGCTGAATGTCATACTTGCCTGGATTTCCTGCTGGGCAGTTTCGTCCTCATATTTCATCTACTGAAGTGTGTGTATTTCATAGTAATCACTGGAGGTGCTTCAAGAGCCTTGGGTGACAGGACCAAGGTTTTAATATTGCGGCAAAAGTGGTATTTGTTCTGTGAATAGCGCACTATTGGGATTGACATGTACAAAAGAAGCTTCAAGAAGACATTAACAGGAAAGACTCTGCCAAACCCAGTGTCGGCTGATTAGTCATCTTGGCCCAGTGTACACTTTCAACCCAGTGGGCCTGATAGCACACAGGGCAGTGTGCCATGAGCCAGGAGATGTACAGGCACAGATGTAAAGTGATGGGAGAGGTTTATGGTAAAGGAGCATCGTTTGTCAAACTACATAAACAGTACACCCAAGTAGAAGCACTGAGTGTAAGTATAATCTGCATGACAAAAATGTGAAAAAGTACCACCTTTTCATACTTTTCAAACCTTTGAAATGACTTAATCTGAAATCTTAACTCTAGGAACTCTAGAGGGAGCTAATCTATTTATAGACACACACACATACACACACACATTTTTAAAGACATCTCAAACCTCAACCGTGCTATTAGCCAGACTGATGATTCATTCATGCTCATGCAGTAGTAATGATCCTCAGATTTATATATGTACAGTAGTGTCAGATCCTAATCTGATGGAAACATGCATTATTTGATTTTCTTTCAGAATATTCTCTCCTGTACAAGTGATTCACATGCTCTAACCCTCAGAGTGCATATGTGTAACACATGTCAGAATTTTGAAGGAAGGTGATGACTTTTGCTGATGAAAGACATTAAAACATTTCCCTCAAAAACATGTTTAAAATATACTTGCTAATAAAGATACGGGCCTGTATGCACATATATACAAACCTTGCCCCAACCCACACTGCCTTCTTTCAGGAGGGTCCCTTGGACTTTAAAATGTAAGACAATTTATTCTGAATCCTATAGCTGCTGAGCCAAAAATATGGGAAAATGAAATTACTCGCTTCTTTTAGGTTAGTGTGAAGACAAACCCAATGCAGGGTTCACTTCTTTAGGTTGAGAGTATTGAACTTAGGATTGGGTTGGATTCATAATTTCCAAAACCCGAGACCCTCCACTAGAGATATGAAACTACCTCCAAAGGCTCATGGAAGAGCATCCTCTTAACATCACTATCTCCCTGCCTTCGGAAGCTTATCTTCTAAGCTAAGACAAGTGGACAGCAAATTTTTAACTTAATTTCGTGGAAGTAAGTCCTTGTGTTTTCCTTTCCTAAAAGTAGCTCACGGTAGACTTGCAGAAGAAATGAAATAGGGGCACCTGGGTGGCTCAGTCGGTTAAGCATCCTACTCTAGATTTCGGCTCAGGTCATGATCTCAGGGTGGGATCAAGCCTTGCATCGGGCTCTGCTGTGCTCAACGTGGATTCTGCTTCTCCCTCTCCTCCTCTTCCTCCTCCTCTCTTTCTCTTTCTCTCTCTCTCTCTCTCGCTCTCATTCTCTCAAATAAATAAGTAAATAAAATCTTCAAAAAAAAAGAATGGACTGAAGTATGTACAGAAAGGGAATTAAGAAACTTCTAGGGGGACATGAGGCATTTGGATTTGGCCAGATACTTCTGTGAAGATAGTAGGTAGGTGCTCCATTTGAAGGCCTTGCAGAGAGCATGGCGAGGCAAGTTGGGTGGGCAGAAACGGTCTGTGGAATTTCAGGGAAGAGAAAGTAGCAGGAAGGGCTGGCCAGTAGTGCACCTGGAGGGAAGCACAGGTGGATGCTGCTGACTCTGGCCTTCCCATACCATCTCTCTGGTGCCCTGCCCTTCATCTCACCAAATACTCTTGGGCTCTGAGGAGCTCTCTTATTTTGTTACAGTTACTTAATGTTTAAAATGTTACTCTGGAAGAAAACAGGTAATACTAGGAGATTTTTTGCCTCTCAATTTCAACTCCCATCAAAAAGTTTAATAGTCAGGGCGCCTGGGTGGCTCAGTAGGTTAAAGCCTCTGCCTTCGGCTCAGGTCAGGATCCCAGGGTTCTGGGATCAAGCCCCGCATCGGGCTCTCTGCTCAGCAGGGAGCCTGCTTCCCTTCCTCTCTCTCTGCCTGCCTCTCTGCCTACTTGTGATCTCTGACTGTCATATAAGTAATAAATAAAATCTTTAAAAAAAAAAGTTTAATAGTAAGATGAGCCTGCATACAGATGGTATATGTTTTTAATCTGTTCAGAGTACTTCATATTTATTGGGTTAGTGAAACTTTTGTCAGACTGGTAATATGCAGTGCAGAGAAGGAATGAGCAGATTAATTGTGTAGATGCTAAGGTGAGAGGACTGTGAAGAGATAGATCGCACTAAGAAGGGGAAACAATAATATCAGGTGACAGCAGCACATACTTTGTATTAATTCTCAAATCATCAATATGATTTATGGAAATATGTAGCTTGCCCTCTTATCCTAGACATCATTTTATTTTAGAACTGTAATAATAATTTTTAAATGCTGTTGATAGTCTGGTTTTGCACATGACTGATTTCTATCTTGGCATGATTTTTATAATTCCAACACTCCTTACCGATATGGATTTGGATTTTTTAAATATTTTTTTAAATGTCCAAATCAGGGGCACCTGGGTGGCTCAGCCATTTAAGTATCTGCCTCCCAGTAAGGTTATGATCCCAGAGTCCTGGGATGGAGCCCTGCATCGGGTTCCCCGCTTGGCAGGGAGTCTGCTTCTCCCTCTGCCTCTGCCCCTACTCATGCCCTCTCTCTCTCACTCTCTCTGAAATAAATAAATAAAATCTGTGGCGCCTGGGTGGCTCAGTTGTTAATCGACTGCCTTCGGCTCAGGTCATGATCCCAGAGTCCTGGGATCTAGGCCTGCATCGGGCTCTCTGCTCAGCAAGATGCCTGCTTCTCCCACTCCCACTCCCTCTGCTTGTGTTCCCTATCTCGGTATGTCTCTCTTTGTCTGAAATACTATAAAGAAAAGGGAATTAATCAAATGAGTTCATTTATGTAAAAGTAGTATGATATATTACTGAAAAATGGACCCCATGTGACACATATAAAAGAACACAGGACTGAAAAGGCATGGACAATTCAGAGTTGTGTGGCCCTTAACCAGTTTCTCAGCCTCAACCAGTTTCCTCCTCCACAGATGGGAAAAATAATACAAGTTTTACATACATTTTAATATTATTTCAGAACAAAATAAGAATGATGATGTATTCATTTTGAAATTTGTGAGGCACTACTCAGATGTAAATGTTATACACACAGGTGAAAACAAAAAATATTTTAATTATAATTTTATCAGGTATAACTTACCAAGCCATAAAACTTTCAGAAGTTGATGTCCGGGATATCAGTTTTTTTGTCACTTTTATTCAAATACTGATACCATATTGAAGACATTATAACAAAAAATGGAAGGTCATTCTTTATTTTTGAAAGATTGGTATAGGTGTAAAACTGATCTTAATTGTTTGAAGACTTTACTTGGCAGTACTCCATAGTTCACTCAAGAATACATGGAGACATGGAAATCACGGGTCTTACTATTTTTAGTCACTAAAATTCCTTTAAGAATCTAATGAAAGCTAAGGGTCCTCTTCCAGAAAAATATTCCTATCATCTGCGGATGGATTTTGCAAGGAATTTCAAAGGGGTTCACATCCATGGATCCTAGTAAAAACCACATCTTACCTTAGATTGACATCTAGTAGACTTAGGAGACTTCAGTAGACTTTAGTGTAATGGTCTCCTCCCTTCCAGATTTCTGTTTTCCAGATTATCATAGCCTTCTCTTAAAGACTATTATAGAATATATAGAAGTTTTCCTGCCCAGCTGCACCTCCCCGCATTCTGTATTCCATCTAGCATCTGTCTCTTAAACAGTCTTTGTTCCTGCATTCAGTCTACCCCCCCCCCATTGCGTTCCCCAACATTCTCTTTAAGATTTGGCTTATTTATTTGAGTGAGAGAGAGTGCATATAAGCAGGGGAAGGGACAAAGGGAGAGGAGAAGCAGACTCCCCACTGAGCAGGGAGCCTGATGCCGGACTCCATCCCAGGACCCTGGGATTCTGACCTGCGGCGAAGGCAGGCGCTCAACTGACTGAGCCCCCCAGGTATCCCTTTTCCCCAGTATTCTTCATCAGTGCTCACTCTCAGGGGAGGCAGTAAGAGAGGGAAGGGCTCTGAACCAAGCTAACAAATAAAAAAAGCAGAGGCTCTGGGCAGAAATGGAAACTGCAAGTAGGTAGCAGCAAGGCTGGAATAGTCTGAAAAACCAAACTGTTGAGATGTTTACCAATTTGCAGTTATACCAATCCTAAACACCAAACATATGAAATTATTTTTTTAAAGATTTATTTATTTATATATTTATTTAATTTAGAGAGAGGGAAAGCACAAGAGCAGGAGAGGCAGAAGGAATGGGAGAGAAGATCTCAAGCAGACTCCATGCTGAGTTTGGAGCTGGACACAGGGCCCGATCCCAGGACCCTGAGATCATGACCTGAGCTAAAACCAAAAGTCAGACACTTAGTGGACTACACGACCCGGCACCCCAAATATTTGAAATTCTTTGTACAGGGTTCATTTGTAGACAGCTTTTTATTGAGATTCTCTAAAATTTGACCATTCTCCACCTCTAATAATATAATATGAAAGTGATTTTTAAACTGTAAAGGATTAAAACAGTGTAGGGAATATCATGTTGGATTATGACATGATTGGATGTGATGTGAAGAAAAGTTGCACAGCATCACATCCACTGCATGAAATGTCAGCCAGATGGAAAAACAGACCAAAGGTTTTTTTTCTCTTATAGTCCATCTAACAACTGTGTATTTTTCCAACTTTGTAGAATTTTAATTCTCAGATTTTCTGCTTTTGCAGTACGTCCTTAGCCTATTCGAGTCTTAATTTGATGTCATTTCACAAATGGCTCTCGATACTCTGTCTTCAGATACAACCAGCTTACATAAGTCAGCATATGTTCACAACAACCACAACAAAATCCAGGGCAAATATTTAAAAATGCAGACATATTCACAGAATACCAGAAGAGCATGCTCTTATTTTGTAACTTTAGCAACAATCGCTCTAGATCTCTAAAAGTGTTACTGTTAGAAAATGAGAGTAAGGACGTATAGGTTCTTCATGAGCCAGGTGTAGTCACTATTTTGGAATTTTGAGTTTTATTATCAAATGTTGGTTTAAGTTTTTATATTCTAGTGCCAACATGATCCATGACAATCTTTTCTTTGAGGTAGCTTTAGTTTTTTTATTATTTTAATTTGAGTACTGTTGACACAGTGTTACATTAGTTTCAGGTGTACAACTTAGTGATTTGACAAGTTTATACATTATGCTATGCTCACCACAAGTGTAGCTGCCATCTGTCCCATTACATCGCTATTACAATATCATTGACTGTATTCCTTATGCTGTGCTTTTTATTCCCATAACTTACTCATTCCATAACTGGAGGCCTGTAGCTCTCTCTCCCCTTCACCCATTTTGCCCAACCCCCCACTCCCTCCCCTCAGTTTTTATATCCCTCCCCTCTGTTCTGATTCTGCTTTTTGTTTGTTTATTCTTTTTTTTTTTTTTTCAGATTCTATTTATGAGTGGATTCATTTGGTATTTGGCTCTCTCAGTCTGACTTATTTACTTATTTCACTTATCATAATACCTTCTAGGTCCACCCGTGTCATCTCAAATGGCACAGTCTCATCCTTTTTTATGGATGACAATCTATTTTTAAAATAAAATCTAGGAGAAGGTAGCAAACTACTTAATAATGAATGTGAGGTATTGAATTAGAGTATTATTTTGTGCTTTTAAAAGTATTATTGATATTGCAAGGTGAATTTTTGCGGTAATATTATGATGCTGATAAGCAACATTGATTTTAAGATTTCCACATTTTATAAGTGGAAAACAAAAGGCCCAAATATTTAAGGTGTGGAAATTCTGCTGAAGCAGCATTAACAGTGAATTAGATTCCCATTAGGTGGTGTTCAGTGAGAGAGGATGTGCATATGCAGGGTTTGAAGAAATTTACAAGAAAGAGAAACATTTTTCATTCAGAATGCCAACAGGCTTCATTTGGTATCAGAAGCCTGGCTTTCAGTGTTCACTGTGTGAGCTATCATCACCACTCAGGATTCTCACTTTCTTAAAATGCAGTAATATACTTTTGATAGACAATTCAGAGAAATTAATAGCAAATGATAGAGAAATTGCTCTTTTCTAGAGGGAGAAAAGACATTTGATGCAGAGAAACAATGAGGACATGGCTATGAAATTTAAGGCTACTACGTACTGTATTTTCAGTGTATTTTTTATTAAGCTTTCATTTACTTGTGTCAAATTAGAGTCCCTCGTCTTAGCAGATTAAAACCTTTTATGATCCTTTTGATATGGAACTATTATTTTTCACTTTTCTTTATCTTGCAGACCCACTGATAAATTCTTCAGTTTCTTCAGGCCACGTGTCCTCTTTTAAATTTTAGAACCATTGAATTTTAGAGAAACAGCATTCTAAAGAAAGAAGTTAGAGTGTAATACTGTAGTTTGTTGACATAAAGAAATATATTAGAAAGCAAAATGATCTTGATAGGCTTTGAAGAGAAAGATCTTTGTGGGCATTTAAAACACCAAGGAATTACAAGGCCACGTTGAAGAGCACGTTAGTTAAATCGAAGGAGTCAAAGCAAGATACCTTTCATTACTGACATGCCATCTACTGAAAAGAAGTAGAAGTTAGTCCGAAGTAGCTAACAGTGAGCCCCAGGTACTAACTTCCCTGAAGCACTGAAATAGGAAGGGGTGGAAGAAAGTTGTGAAAGAAACCCTCAGGGATTCCTCCTTTTTTCCCTTGTGATCCCTTTAATCCTTGAATTGTCAAATCACATGGAAAATAATAGAGCTGCGCAGTTCTGAGACTTAAGTGATGTTATCTTTTTAAAAGAAAATATTAGGTCTTCTCACATCTCTGGACAGGAACAGGGCATGCATTTGGTGTAGAAAAGAGTAACCTGGAACAAGAGATGCATGTTGTTTTTTTCGGTTTTAATGTATTATTATCTATGACTAAGCAGGCTGCACCCAGTAAGAGAAAAAAAAATTACAACCCATACTTTATTATTCTATTATTTTTTATTTATTTTATTATTTATTAATATTTTATTTTTTTTCCTTTTTGAAAACAGATGATTCAACGAGAAGCAGATGTAAAAAGTAAGGTAACCGCAGTGGCGCTTACAGACTCTGTTCACAACGTGTGGCATCAAGAAGCGGGCAAAACGATTCGAGAATGGATGAGAGAGGTGAGATGAGATTTTTTTCAGTGACCAGATGAATGAGTGTGAGCCTTTATATCTTGCACCCCCCACCAGTTTATATCATCTCCCGCCCCCAGACTCCCTTTCTAGAGGCAGAACATTTAGCGAGAAGAGAAAAAGTAGACATGGTTGAAATACTAACAGAAAACCCTTCTGAAAAACAAACGTGTTTCAGAAAGCCCTTCTCCCTCTTTGGGCATTCTGTAGAATGTTGTCTATGCGTGCGGTATACGGTAGCAACTTCATTGGAAGAAAGTCATGATCTGTTAGGAGATATTATTCCCTGAGTTTTAATTTTTCCACCAGCCATTTAGCATGGGTGCTGCCCACTGACAAGAAAGAAGCATAAGGTACCATTGGTTCTCATCCTTTCCTTGAAAGGTGATCTGTATGTGCCACTCTTAAATGGGTTGGCTCACTACCACCAGTAGCGGGAGAAGTAAAAAGCTGAAACAGTGTTTCGTCAGACTGAACCTGGGGCTCCGAGAAACCCAAGAGCTGGTCATAGTCCAGCCTCAGGCTAAGCTTCTTTTCACCCTAAGGGCTGGTGAGCCTGAAAATGATCATGACTTACTGAACATGCTCCCATTTTTTTTTAACTTTCAACCCATTATTGCTTTTGCTTTGGTTGTAGATGTACAGCTGAAACTTCTTTTTTATTTCTATTTACCTTTCTGATATTATAAGTAATTGACATCATCCACACCGTGCTTTATCAGTTGTTTGGTCAGATCATATATTTCTATAAATGAGAACTAGTTGACCTTCCTGATTTTCTCCCACTCTCTCTTGATAGAATACCCAGATATTTATCCAGTTGGCCTCTCACCATAGGTATGGTGGGTAACTTCTAACCAGCCCTTACAGTGCACTGTAAGGAACAAAGAGTTAATGTTTGGAAAGAGTTTTGAATAAATAGAAGGACTAAGCTGTATAATCCCATAATGGAATAATCATAATATTACCAGTCTGTTTTCACTGTCGTTATTATCCATTAGAAAAGGTACATTCATCATGCAAAAGTCTAGAATGTATTTACTCCAGTCCTCATAGTATAATAGATAATAAAGGTGGGCTTTTAATCTGTTCTAACATCCTGGTGTTTTCTGACCACGTTGCTTTGCATAGTTTTCCTTTCACAGTTTATCTACATCCTCAATGGTCTTTTCCAAGGGCCTTTTTTTTTTTTTACCCCCAAGAGAAATTTTGCATATTTCCTACCTATACATTTTTCGTGGTATTTATCTGTCCAAGTGGATATGTAAACAGCTCCCAGCATTATGTAAAGTAGTAAGGTTGAATAAATGCACCTTTTCCCCACATATAACCAATATGGAATTTAGTATTTGCCCAAACTAGAAATACCCCGGTTCATCATGTTTGAATTGGGAATTCTTCATGTTTCATTCCAGGTGGCAAACATAGCAAAATTTATTTAGGTTTATTTCTTTTATAAAAATTTGTATCTCAAATTCCAGTTAGTTAACATACAGTGTTATATTAGTTTCAGGTGTACCATAGAGTGATTCAGCGTTTCCATACATCATCTGCTGCTCATCATGACAAGTGCCCTACTTAATCCCCATCACCTGTTTACCCCATTCCCCTCACCCGCCTCCCTCTGGTAACCATCAGTTTGTTCTCTGTAGTAGATTTGCTTCTTTACTCTTTGTAACTAAGACTGGACTAATGCCACCTTCAAAAATCAGAATATATTTGTGCATTTTTTTCCATTAACGGAAATAGACAATAATTGAATTCCTCTTAATTCAATGAAAGCTCTCATTAATTTCTTTGCAAGTATAGCTTTTATAAATCTTTTTAATATTATATAATTTTATAAACAACCTACTTCTTGAATAGTTCTTTTATTCCCTCAGTTATGCCTGAGGCATGAAACAGCATGAAGAGTTTTTTATTACGACATACCAAAATTCAGACCCCCAATTCAATCACTTACCTAACTCTGTAATCTTGGGTACATTGTTTAATCTCTTTGAGATTCATTTTTTTCATCTATGAAATCTAATACTTACCTTGCAGATATGGTTGGGAAATAACATATGAAAAGAAACAGCATGGGGGTATCTGGGTGGCTCAGTCATTAAGCATCTGGCTTCAGCTCAGGTCATGATCCCAGGGACCTGGGATTGAGCCCTGCATCAGGGTCCCCTGCTCATCGAGAAGCCTGCTTCTCCCTCTCCCAATCCCCCTGCTTGTATTCCCTCTCTCACTGTCTCTCTGTCTGTCAAATAAATAAATAAAATCTCAAAAAAAGAGGAAACTGCATGGACATGGGCATTGTAAGGAAATTCAATAAATCATAGCTCTCATTGTTGTTACCTTCTTGCCCCCCAAGTAACATAAAATATTTGATTGTATTATTTTGTCTTATGGATGATTTCCATATTCCATTTTCAAAATATTTTACCAAAGGGTAGTAATTCAGACCAAGGAGTAAGAAACTGGGTTTTGATAACGATTCTAGCTTAGTCATTCACTGGGTAAAGGAGTAACTGACAGCTAACATATCCCAGGTACTCTACACTAAGGCTTATTGTCTTGGGAAAGCCACTCCATCGTTCTGAGCCTGTTTCTTAATTGTGAGTTAGAGATAATAATTCCTATTCCATCTACTTTGTGAACTATTATGAGAATCAGAGGTGACAACCAAGAAGAAAATCCCTTGAAAAGCAAATGGTGCTTCATAAAAAAATGAAATGCATTGTTATAAAAAAACACTGTGGTATCCCAGAGATAAAAATTAGTAGATCGGGGCGCCTGGGTGGCTCAGTGGGTTAAAGCCTCTGCCTTCGACTCAGGTCATGGTCTCAGGGTCCTGGGATTGAGCCCCTCATCGGGCTCTCTGCTCGGCAGGGAGCCTGCTTCTTCCCTCTCTCTCTGCCTGCCTCTCTGCCTACTTGTGATCTCTGTCTGTCAAATAAATAAATAAAAAATCTTTTAAAAAAAATTAGTAGATCATCACTGATAGAGCTTTGAAATTATCCCCGCTCAGAGAGCCTCTCTAAAACAAGAAGAGAAAGGGAGACTATGGCAGCCTATGCCAGATATCCTTGTAGGAACTCCCCAAAATGTGTGACCCCCTCATAGAGAATTTAGTGTGTTTTGGCAAGATTAAAATCTAGTGTTTGTTTCCAGCACTTATGATAAAACTCTGTCCCCTTTTCTTTCCCCATTTTTAGTCTCTGTCCACTCTGCAAGACCCCTTGAAATAAAGAAGAACAAACAGTCCTGGGTTCAGTAAATAGAGCTATTGTCTTGAGCAGGAGTGTTGGGAGGGGGTTGTGGAAGGGTAACTTGTGTCCCGCAGCATCCCACTTCTGACCACTGCCTACTCCGGCTTTAATTAGAATCAGCTCAAAATCTGAGATATTTTGCAAATATGTCAAGAAAAACAATTTAGCTAAACTGTAGTGTTGTCCATAAAAATAGTAGTCTGGCTGCAGATGAAGCCTCAGTGTTTGGGGCCTCTTAATGATTAGCTCCAATATTTGACCAAACACCACTTTAAACCTGGAAGTCAGACAGGGTTCACATTGCCCAGTCATTCTTATTATACTGCAAATTTGTAAAACTCCTTTTTGTTCTGTAAGCATATTTAAGTTAATGTGATCAAGGTATCGATGTTAACTATTCATCTACTATAAAAAGCTGATATACTTTTTAAAATGTCAGCAATTAGCAAACAGAAGGTTAAGTACTATATTCTTATATTATATAGTATTAAAAGAACAATCTCTTTAAAAAAAAAAAAAAAGAAAGGAAGGAAGAAAGAAAGAAAGAAAGTCAGTCAGAGAGGACTACTTTTGGCAATTACTCTGAGTGAAAACTACTCCGAAGCAAAAGACCAAGCATACATACTTCACCATGACTCATGAGGAAAGGTACAAAATAGCCTAAGGCAGATCCTAAGAGACCCGTCCTTCCTCCAGCTCCAGGACTGTAAAGTGGATAAGGGTGGACATGCAGGACGTTATGCTAGGTGAAATAAAAAACCAGACACAGAATGAAAAATACCACATGATCACATGATTACACATGGAATCCAAAAAGATTGAATACATAGAGAATAGAATAGTGGTTACCAGTGGGGTAAATAGGGAGATGTTGGTCAAAGAGTACAAAGTTGCATTTATGAAGGATGCTTAAGTGTAGATGTATGGCATGATGACTATATTCAGTACTGAATTGAATATTGTAAATTGGCCAAGAGAATAGTTTGCAGGTTCTATCACAGCACACACACACACACACACACACACACAGTAACTATGTGAGGAAATAATTAGCTTGACAGCATTAATCATTTCATGATGTATATGTGTATCAAATCATCATGTTGTACACCTTAAGTACATAGTTTAAAAAAAGGCTGATTGGGTAAATGTCATTTCCTGACATATACCTGGCCTCTGAAAGTCTCCAACCAAGCCAGATTTATGGTTCTGCATAACTGTCGTGAACCCTTAGCCAGCATCATGATTTCGGAGTGGCAGTCCCCGAAATACAACCCAGTAAATCGTAGTAGTTCTTGTCTGAGGACACGATGCCTTCCATTTTGAAGCTCTATCTCTACAGCATTGGTGGATCTCAGACAAATGAAATAAAAATGAGTAAGAACCTAAATTCAACCAGGACAGCAAATATATCTCAAAGTACCTTGTATAGGATACCTACTATGTATTTTTCTCTCTAAACATAGTACACTTAGTTTTAATCTTCTTATTAAAAATTTTAATCCATTTCATATCTGCACTGAAACATTGTCCAGCCTTGGTTCAAAGGTCAAAGAGGGCCACTCAGGACTATGGCCTACAGGCACTTCTAGTCTATGTTAATAGTTCCCAGCATTTTGGGTTTCACAAGGAAGACAATTTACAACCACAAAAAAACTGTTTAAGTTTGTAATTTCAGAATTAAAAGACCTTTAATTGAGAACACATAACTCTAAGAAACACTGTGTAGCACATATTTTCCCCCTCATACCCAGAGAAACTTTAATTCCATTATCCATCCCAAATTCTTGGCTCTGGCCAAGGGCTTCTTTCTCTCTGCTTGTGGCTGGGATGAGACGGGGCTACATCTGAGGCTCAGACACACTCTCTTGATCTAGGAATGCATGCCTTGCTGTCCGCTCAGGGCATCTGAGAATAAGATCTCCAGGGGTTTGGGACACACTCCAGCATGGTTTGACTTTAGGTAGGTCAACTGCCTCATCAGCTGCCTTTGTTGCCTTCCTGGACACTATGCTAGTGTTCATCTCAGCTGAAGAACTGGGATCGGGGCAGATGGAGTCACTGAGAAGCGGGATAGAATAAATATTAGAAAAACAGAGAGATGTGGTTTTTAAACTAGAGAAATGCATCAGAATAGGAAGTTGGATTTGATGCAGTGGAATTTCAGATTAATTTCAGATTAAATTCTTGGGTAAGGGCTGTACGTCTTTCTCATATTTCTTTCTTTACATGTATTTCTCAGCACATTTATGTTATTTTATTTTGTTATACTCTGTCATGTGGCAAACATTTTTATCTTGCTCTGCCCTTTTCTCTATATATTTTTCCAGGGGGATGAAAATGTTACATATACATGTACACACATGTACATGACACTCATCAAACTTACTATATCGATCCTTTACAATCCTGCACAGGCACTTTGTCATTCCAGAAAACTTTTCGCCATATTCAGCTTAAAGGGTGTTTATTTCTATCCTATTTTTATGGGAAATCAAAGCCTAAACATCTGCTTAGATAAAAAATGAAATTTCAGAATCATAAGTGTTAACCTGTCTTTTGCTTTAAATGTTTGAGTTAAAGGTGACCTGGATAAAATCCATTTTATTCAGCTTTTTAAAGTCAGTGATCACGAGCTAGAAAATGATTAATCGCCAACATATTGTAACGTACCATCATTTTTATTAATACTAGAAATATCCTATAAGACGTAGTTTTACATATGGGAGGTGTAGGTGAGCAGTATTAAGACTGACATATCACCTGGGTAATAGCCGACTTTCATCAGATTTGGAGGTACTACTAGGATGAATAATAATTAAAATATATACCTAATCGCTGCCTGTCTGTCGGTAGTGCTAATTGCTGTCATTGAAAAGACTGAATTGTTTAAGAGAAAGAGAGAAAAAGAGAAAGTCATTCTTCATTGACGCTATCTCCCTGTATCATTGGGAGCCTATTTTTAGTACCTATAGAAGTCATGATTTTTGAATTTATTAGGGTCTGTGATGAATGATAAAACAAATCATCCATTTACATATCTTGACACTGCTTTGGAGAATACTTATTTCTTACAAGCAAGTGTCACATTGTATATAAAAGCTGGCTAATTGTGTGCTGATCTTCTGCATTATCTAGAACTCTGTGATGTGGTATTCTATCAATAGTAATAGTAATTTTACTTACTTCAAATGTATGAAATATCTCTCTGAAATCGTATTTCTTTTATAATTTCTGCTCTCTCACATTGTATAATTTTTGCATTCAACTGCTAATTAAGATTAGGAGTGCAAGTTATAGAATACATATTCACTTTAAACCATCAAGCTTTTGTAATACATAAGAATACTAATATTTTATCCATTTTAAATGTAAAAAGAAATAAAGCATTTAAGAACATTACTGGATGTTGTTTGTTTTCATGGTTTTTTTTTTTTTCCACACAGTTCAATAGTTTCATTGATCTACTGTTTCTTACAAAAATCTGCCATGCTTTGTGAACTTCACTTTCTAATCTCATACAGCAACCCTTCCTTTATGTTATTCCTGCTCTCCCTGGTCCCAGAACAGTAGGGTTGCCTTGACAAATCTATTCAAAAGCCATTCCTCGGCCTTTATTGGTGGGGACTGGGGCCTTTGAAATTCTCTCCTCACTGCAACACAGCTGACATCTTCTTCCAGACAGAATGAATTAAGGAAATACAATAAGACACTTGATCTACCAGTCAAGGATCTTTCCACAGTGAGGACGGATTCCATGGTGCACAACCAGGGCAGCAAGCATCTAAAAATACACAATACATGCTTGTTTACCAGAATAGCAATCAGCGATTTTTCCAACATGATTGATAGGATGATTTCTTTTAAAATAAAATCTGTCTAGAAATGCAGTGTGTGTGTGTGTGTGTGTGTGTGTGTGTTAGAAATTTTTAAAAAGCCATATGAGGTTAATCACATTTTTTAAGCCAGCCTTTAAATACAGACTTAAAATGTATGGAAAGGATATAAATTATTTTTATTTCATTTGTCTGAGTGGTAAGTCATCATTATCCTAAAGATTGATTTTAATATTGAAGGCTTTGTGTCCTCAAAACCACAGCTACAATTCACTAGGTTGTGTTTCTTTTGAACTACTTGATAAAGCCTTCATTGAACAAGGTTGAAGTAAAAAAGGAAAGAAAGTATATTTAAGGAGTAACTGCAAAATTTATTTCTTCTAGTATTACTGAGACAAAGACTGTAGTTTAAAAATAAAACTATTCTTTCACATGATCAAATTAATATTTATTTCCATCTTAAAGTTAAAAATGGATGTCCTTTTCTGTTTCCCTTAATTATAATTTTAGCCTTTTCTTAGAAACATATCATGGTTCATAGGAGGTTACGTGTCTTCCTAATATCAGCACAGATAATTTGCTGAATTGTCAAAGATAAACTTTTTTCCACAGCCACAGTGGTCATGAATAATACTAACTGTTTATATAAGAAAATCTTTTACAGTGCATGGAAAATAAATTGGATATACTTCTAGTGTCGATTATATAGGATAAATTAATCTCTACAGCCTAAAAAGTTTATCTTGGTTTAAAAATGTTTCAACAGAAAATTGTCTCTCTTGCATTGCAGAATTGTTGTAATTGGGTCTCTAGCTCAGAACCATTAGACACATCAGTGGAGTCCATGCTGCCTGATTGTCCCCGAGTCTCAGCAGGTATGTGTTTGATGAGAGATGTATGGGGTTTTTTTAGGGTGAAAAAATATGGTAATGAAATGTGGAATTCTATTTTGTGAATTAAGCATGTTGTTCTGCCTTGAATCTTTGAATGAATTATTGGTAACATACGGCATGGGTCTGATCTGCTACCAGAAATTTGTTGAGTGACTAAAAATAGTAACTAACACATTCAGTGAAGATGAATAGGTGAAGCAATTTGAGAGTAATGTAGACAGTTGCTGCTAAAGCTTTGGGAGACAAGATGTACATAAATAAAAAGTCGATTAAGACAAGGACTAGGTAGCTAAGCAGGATCTCTGAAAATTTGTCTCGCATTGAATACCAACTCAAGGATACAACAGGCAGTCAAGGCTATGAGTTCAGAGAGGTGAGATTGGTGTGGCCTAGAATCTTTAAAAAATTTTTTCACGCAGAAGATTTTGGCTGGACCTTGTGCATTTGGTAGGATGTGGATTCTAGAAAGATGTGCAGGATTGGCATTTTAGGCAAAAGAAACAGAGCAATGTAAGGAATAAGGGCTGGAATGGATCTGAAAGTGTTCATAGGATACAAAGGCAAGGTGGGCCTGCCTCTTGAAAGAGGGGGAGTGGGGAGTACCTCAGGAAGCAAGTGGGCTTAGGAAGACAGTTGAAGGATGGAATGGCTTTCCAGCCTACAGAGTTTGTACTTCAGTCTCTGATCTCTAGAGAAGAGGAGTGACATTTTTGGCTGCTTTCTGATTTTGGCTTTCACAATTCCCAGCCAGTTTGGATGGTAAACACAGAATGAGCGGTGGTATCTGGTTATGGCTGCAGAACAGAAATGGGCTTGCTTTACCCGGAGATGTCAGAGAATGAGCAGAAGTTTTGAGCATGAACTACTCCATACAAAAATCATAGGAGGGGGGCTCCTGGGTGGCTCAGTGGGTTAAGCCTCTGCCTTCAGTTCAGGTCATGATCTCAGGGTCCTGGGATCGAGCCCCACATTGGGCTCTCTGCTCAGCAGAGAGCCTGCTTCCCCCGCTTCTCTCTGCCTGCCTCTCTGTCTACTTGTGATCTCTCTCTCTGTCAAATAAACAGATAAAACCTTGGGGAAAAAAAAAGAAAAATCATAGGAGGTAGTTGATCACTAAGCCTTTAGAGTTGTAGACATGTCTACATATTTGAAGGAAATGATTTGGAGAATAGTTCAAATATTAGGTAAAGAACAATTACTGTAACTATGTTTCATTATCACTAATACCTAAACTTGAACTCAGCTTCACTATCATTATAGCTAAACTTTTCAGGTCTTTTGGTTAAGAAACATATATGCTACTCTAAAAATATATATAAATATATTTAAATATATAAATATATATACACACATATGTGTGTATGAGTATGTATTATATATGTTATATATTATAATATATATAATACATTACATATGCATATATAATATATGTATATTAAATAATTGATTATTTTTATTAGCAGCAGTTATGCTCTATAAAATCACTGAGAATGCTGAATTAGTGAGTACAGGGTTAGGTTCCTATAAGCTTCTGATCACAACGTTTTCATCAACCAACCAATATATAACCTTGCTTTATGGATTGAATGTCTCTATTAAAGACACCTTATTTAATAGATATTGTTGATTCACTAACATTGAACTCACAGCCAACAGCACTAACTCACACCTGAATGAAGCTTGTCTAATACATTTATTTTCTCCGTAAGACACATCACAGTCTTCTTAGGAACACTAGTGCTTTGTGCTTAGGTACACTAAACAAAACTTCAGCACTCTACTTGGGGGCCACTTCAAATAGTGATATCAAAAAAAAAAAAAAACCCACAAAAATGTGAAAAACATGGCACTAAATAGTCTGCAAAAAGGACATTTGTTTGCAGTGTGAGAACTGAAACAAGAAGATAAAGCTTGGCCTTATTTGGCCTTTGGAATGCATGCTAGGCAACTCGACCGTTCACCACTCTGCACATGTGCATGTCTGTCAATGACCACAAAAAGCACCCTGAGTATTGATTTTAGGGTTTACAAATAAATTTTAGTCACGAGGTGAATTCACAAATACGGACTCTCTAAGTAAGAGGATCGGCTATATATAGTAAAGGATTTGTTAAAAGGATTTGACCTGGGATTTGACTGGAGCTGGTAAAGCAGGCTCTGTAAGAATGTCGACTTTGCCTTCTGTGCTGGAGCTTGGAACTACCAAGCAGATGTTTGTTAGGGGGAGACGGATGAATGAGTTAGACCCCATGACCATGAACTAGAGCCCGTGAGGATGGACTTAAACTCATGTCCATTCTTTTTGCCTCTGTCCTTGGTGGTTGTCCTTGGTTGTCCTATAGAAGCCAGTGTCCTTTGTCACAGAGCTAACCACATACACACCTGGCCCAGGAGTCAACGATGCTGAAGGGGAATTCAGGGGAAGGCGGGACAGGTGCAGTCCTGGCTACTGCCTCATGCCCCCAGGTGAGCTAGCAGATAAACAACAACATGCGTGAGCTAGAAATAGCTACTGCTTTAATTTAGCCCTCCAAGTGTCCCACAGAAATTCCCTTTATGTAACATCCTGATCAGAAACACATGGTTTGAAAAAGAATTCTGGGAAATATAGTTCAACCTAGCCAACCTGACACATTACAGAGCCTCTACAGTTCCCCCCTTGTCAACCTGGCAGTTACATACATCTCCTTAAACCAGACTCAGTCTACGAAGACATTTATGAAGTCAGGCAGTGAAGTCAGTGATACAACTATCCCATGTACAGATGAAAACACACTAACCCTTTCCTAAGAAAAGGATACAAAGTGGGCCTCAGTGGCTCGGTCAGTTAAGCATCTGCCTTCAGCTCAGCTCATGATCCCCAGAGCTTGAGGTCGAGTCCTGCTTCGGGCTCCTTGCTCCAGGGTGAGCCTCCTTCTCCAGCTGCCTCTGCCTCCTTCCCTCTCTCTGTCTTTCATACATAAATAAGGAAAATCTGTAAAAAATTTTTAAAAAGTTACAAAACCCCTGTATTGTTCTTGGCTGATGTCCATT
Organism: Lontra canadensis; assembly: GCF_010015895.1. Classification (NCBI taxonomy): domain Eukaryota; kingdom Metazoa; phylum Chordata; class Mammalia; order Carnivora; family Mustelidae; genus Lontra; species Lontra canadensis. The sequence continues at coordinate 21,026,263 of NW_022630998.1, forward strand.
CTTCTCACCTTTTGTATCCTATAATTTAAATACTGAGAGATAAGGCTAGTTACTGTTGATACATCTTACATGAGATGATAAAGAAATAAAAGAGGAGAGGAAAACTAAAATAATTTAATACATAGATTCAAATCAAAATAAGAAAGAAATACCTATAGCTATTACATTGCTCATTTTTATAAGTGGCCATGTGGTTATAATTGGTATTTAAAACTACCCTAATTCTTTATTCCCTTTGTTCTTAACAAGTACCTCAACTGATCATAGTTCTTGCCTGGTAGGCTGACCCATACCTTCATTCCTGAAGCAGCTTGAGGAATGAAGCTATCCTCTCTGAGTTAGATGGTTGTAGTTTTCTATTGACATTAATCACAGGAAGTACTAACAGGTGTCCTTGATGACTTCCTGCATTGCAGACACACTCCTCTTTATCCCCATTGTCTAGTAGGAACTCAGTTATCCCTTAGTTATCAAGATCAGTCACTCCCCCAATATAGTAACACTCTTCCACTCCTTGTTAATTCAGTGGTGTAAGGAGCCCAAAGTGGCAAGATGACAGTCTGAGCTTTTAATTCAATAGAATCATTGTTGTGTCACTTAAGAGAAGCATTCCTCCCTATGGAATGAAGACTTTTAGATCAACAGAGCCTAAAATCATAGGAATGGGAGAAAACAGCTTTGCTAGTAGGTCACTGAGGGTAGGAAGAAGAGAAGAAGCCAGTCCCATGTCCATCCCTTCATTCCCAGACCTGGGAGAAATATCACATGTATTAAACGCTGATGTACGGTACATACCACACCCTAGAGTACATTGTCTCAGACCCACAGGGTGTTGTCACCTAAGATAACACCATAACTGAGTCTTCAGAAAGTTACTTGACCGCTTTATGAAGCCTGCTACTTAAGTAAGGATAATGGGGAACATGTAGGACCAGTGAATGTTAGCAGACTTCAGGCTCTTTCTTACCCTCTTACTTGCTCTCTCTGATGGAAGCTATCTCTGTGTGAGGTACTCTGTGCAGAGGCCCAGGGGCAAGGAACTGGTGTCTCTGGCCAAGAGTCAGTGAATGCCTGAGGCCTGTCTACAGCCCTATGCATGACCTTGGAAGAGTATCTTCTCCCCCTGATCCACCTTGAGATAAGTGCAGCCCCAGCCAACACCTTGATGATGGTGAGACCATAAGCCAGTCACTCAGTTAAACCACACTCAGATTCCTAACCCAGAGGACCTGTGAGTGCTAAATATGTATTTTTTAAAGCTGCCCAGCTTGCTGGTTATTTATTCCATAGCAGTAAATCATTAATACAGCAAGTTTAAATGTGAACTCTGGTAGTCACTGAAGCCTAAGTAGAAACATCCTTAACTTTTTTGAGGCTAAAGTCTTATAAGGTTCATCTTTGCCCTGATACCTGAGGATTTTGAAGTAACTCTAAAAAGGCACTAAAAAGTTCATCAAAGACAATTCATTCCTAGCCTGCTTCCCTGACTGCCTCATTAGACTTGCTGTACATTGTATCGGAGACAAGATACTAAGTTTCTTCTTTATCACATTTTGCTCACTGTATCATTTGATCACTAAGTTTTCTCACTCTGCAGCTTTTCACTGACCAATTTTCTTAGGACAGAATTTGCTACTCCCTGCACCCTTCTATTTCCTATGTGTTTTTATTCCAACAAATTTGGCCTAAATCGGAAGGAGATTTTCACATACACTCTCCATCATATATCCATTTATTTCTCATATATGTATTGGTCACTTATATTATGTCCCAGGTACTATTCTGGAAGTTGGGGACATAGCAGTGAAGAATAGCTTATCATGACTATCTTTTTTTACAAAAAAAAAACAACAACAAAAAAAAACTGTTTCTTGGACCTCTACCACTAGTATGTTCTTCCCTTTGAACCTGTCATCGTTAGGTTGCATCAAATGAGAAAAGGTTGGGGGCAGCACCCCCAGCATTTTCCATACCTACTTATAAAAACTCAACAGTTTTTCAATCAAAATCAATGATCTCTCACAAAGAGTTCTTTAAAAATGTTGAATAAGGGGTATGGCATGATCAAAATGGGATTTTGAAGATTAATTTAATAAATGGATAAAAGAGAGGAGCAAGAAACTGGAGACAGCAGACTCAGCAGGCTGTGATGATGAAGCAAGTATAGGGGGTGGATGGCTTGAGCTGGACTCCTGGCAGTGGGAATGAAGAGGAAAGGGGAGTGAAGAGAAATAGGGCTCGGGAAGAATTTGCACTGCCTGACAGCCAGTAGACTGGACATGGAAGCCAAGGCAAAGGGAGAAAACAACAAACTGGAGTGAAAAGTAACTGGGGTTATGGAAACATTACCAGAAATATTAGGGAGGCTAGAGAGGGAAATCAGTTAAGGGCAAGAGAGGAGGAAACTGTTCTATGACGTATCTAATTGAGGTGATGGCCATGGAAGTGATGGCAGGAAGTTCAAATGGAAATAACCAAAGCGTGGTGAAGTGCCTTTGAAACACCTATAATTTTCTGAGCAGAAGTTAGTAATAGATATCTGGACTCTGTGTTCAATTCAATGAAGATATTTTTTTTTCCCCAGCTTTCTAATTTACTAAGTTTTTCTTAAGTTATAATATGCTTTTATTTTTTGACTGAAGTCTCATGGTCGTAGCAGTGAAATTGCCTGTAAAAATACATACTCATTTAATACCATATTTTTCCTTCATTACAAATGTGTTTTACTTTATTAAAAAAGATCTGCTGCTGCTCCTAATAGCTTTACTTTTTCAATGTTTTATATATATATATATATTTTTTTTTAAAAGCAGGTACAGTAAAATTTTTAAATTATATAAAATACCACTGATAATTATTATCAAGGCAGTCGTGTCATTTTTATTTTTAAAAGCAGATGTAATACTTGACAACTCTACACTTAGGAATTGGCAGTGTTGTACCCTATACTTAAAGTCTGACTTTTTAGTCATCTTAACATACAGTGAATGATGGGTATTTGAGGGACCTTGAATCCATGTCAAGTGACTATTTGCCCTGCATCAGTCTATTGATGGTGTTTTCTACCAGTAAAATCAGCCCATTAAAAACATTGTTATTCAAAGAATTATATAATAGGTTAGTAGGACCTATGTTTATTGTATAACCCACATTCTGTGTTGTTTGAGTGTTGATTATAAAATGGTAACAGCAAATGTCTGCCTCAGTTACCTTGTAGAAATGTTATGAGAACCATTTTTGTAGTATCTGGAGGGCTATTTTGAGTTCATCAGAAAAAAGACACTGTAAAAACCTCATGTGGTACTGTATGTCCTTACTAATCATTTCAGAATTTAAGGCTGTCGTTTATTTTTAAACTATTATTTTAATCGTATGGGAATGAAAAAGTATTTGCCGACACACTGCCCCTTCCGTTTCCCTGTCTCTATTTTTAAGCAACAAATAACTTAGTTTTTCATGTTTTCCTGTGTTCTGTGACTCTGATAAGGGTCACAAGATATTACACAGAAACCAGAGACACAGAAAGAGAGAAAATACAGTGAAGAAAGCAGAAGGAAAACTAATAGTAGGAAGAAAAATATAAAGTCAGACATAGAAGTATAGATGCAATAAGGCCAAAAGAGACGTGGGGTAGCAGTAAGGATGAAATTAGAAATGATCTTCTGTGGCATGCTCCTCCTCAAAAATAGCTAATATAATTTTTGCCTATGTATGAGGAAACATTCCTCCATGGTGAAAGGAAAGCAAAACAAAACATAAGTGTTTGACAACAGAGAACGTTACAGAGCACTGTTGTCTTCTGACTTCTTAAAAGTCTGGACACAGCTTGCTTTGGCCGGCTCGTGACTAACAGGCTGCTCTTTGCCAGGTTTTTGTAACAGGGGCTAGGTCTGGGTAAGTGCTACTGCTAAGGCTCATATCCTTTCAAGCCCCTCGGAATGTGCTCCTTACTTGCCTCTCTGGGTATGTACGTCCAGTCTGCGTGCATTCATTCAACAGGTGTCTACCGTGGACCAGACATTGTGCCAGGTGCTGGGGATGTAGCAATGAATTACAACAGATAAATGTCCTTTGTGGACTTGCGTTCTAGAAAGGGAGACAAATAGAAAATACGGTAAATAAGGAGAGTTTATGATTGTGGGAATTGGTAGGAGAAATAGAAAAGCAGGAAGAGAAGACCTGAAATATGTGGAGGGCCATACAACTTTAGAAGGGTGGCCATGGATAGGTTCACTGAGAAGATGACATTTCTGGAACATTCTTTCTAGTCCTGATCTCCTACCACCACCTCCCACTAATAAAGACAGTACTTGCCCATCTGACTTTAGAGATCTTTCCTCAACTCCAGGCTACCTACTGAGCTCTGAAAGCTGTGCCCTTATTCCCTTCCAGCAGTCTCTTGTTCTGGGTCCTTGAAAGCCTCACCGTATGGTCAGATCCATTTTACAAGTACTCCAAGATTTATGGTAACCATAAAGCATGCGTACAAGCAAATCATTAAGATATTCCACTCTTCCTTGAGCTACACAGAAAGAAAAATAAAACTTACATATACTGCCCTGGGGTTCACAGGCAAGGTTGCTTATGTCCAGAGGTGAAGGGACAGAGCCACTCCTGGCTGACCTAAAGGGTGAAGGGATCAGTATTTTGACATACCTATGACCACTTTGCACCAGGCACACAGGATGGAAGGCCCTGCCTCCTCATAGCTTCATTTTGCCGCCTACCGTGAAAGAACTCTCTGAACCTAGATTCACTAAATCTATGTAGTTTAGAGGTATGGTGCCTGTCAATTTATTTCCTGCTAGAGTCTGTATCCATCTCACTATTCCTTGTCCTGTCACACCTTGAGACAGGCTTTTCTCTAATATTTCACTTGACCTAGAACACTTGATATAAATTTGGGCACCTCAAAATTGGAAAGATAATAGCCTAAATGTTAAAAAGAAGAAGAAGGAAAAAAAAAAAAAGGAAAATGGAGAACCATAGAACCTGTCTTAGGGGTAAAGAATTAAACTTGAAAACTTACAATATTTAGATTATCTCCTCTTGGTTTGGATGTAGAAGAGGGCTGTTGATAACATGTACTTCTCGAGTCCCACTTCCTTACCAGAACAGAAAGTGGAAAATTAGTAGCTTCTATGTGAATTTGAGTTGTAGACAACCTGCTAACATAACCCAAATTCTACTTTGCTAAACCAGTGTAGATTAACTGTTTACACTGACTGAACTTAGTGAATATTTGCTAAATATTTACTTCACTTTATTGCTGAAAATATGTCTTGAGGAAATGACACTGAGGAATTATATCTCTTCTTTGTTAGTGAATAATCATTTGCTTCTAAAGATAGCAATGAGAAATCAACAGTAATTGCTTCTAGATGTGGTGTCATTCAGAGTGTGTAGACAAGCTGAGTTGTCTAATATGTTTTTAGACACCGCTCAAATTAATTAGGTAATTGAAAATCTATACTTTGCCTTTGTAAACAGATCTTTAAGGCATATTAGCATATATGATACTGTACCACTTTTTCACTACATAGACTGCTCAAGAACTACAGCATTCCTCTTTTCCATTCAAAGGTTATGTATTCTAATCCTTTAAGTGATGCTTTCATTAACTAAATAACACTTTTCAGGCAGTTTTTGTTCATTACTGTAAAATTGGCCTTGTAGCTGTTATTCACCAATTAGTTTCCCTATCACTGTTCTATGCTGCCTTATAATTATTAGTTAATGTAAGGGATGTGTATTCTAAAAGTTGACCACCAGAAATTCTTGTGTTTTCAGTGAATCATTCATTGTAAATAGCTAGGATCAGGAACTCCAGGGAAATAACTAATTAAAGAGTCATTTAAAATAGTCTATTTAACTATATATTTATGTACGTCACCAATATTTGCCCTGTTTATATATACTTAATCAGATCCAGTATTTTCCTCTGATTTTGATTCTTTCAGTTTTCCAGTAATCACAGTGAATATAACTCATTTCACTTCAGAAATCTCACTTTAAAAAAAAAAATTAAAAATAGCCACCATGTTTTTTACAGCTTTCTGAACCAATTTGTGAAAAATCCTTCGAAGAATTTGGCAGTATAGGTGGCAACTCTCCTTTTACTGAGCTAACTCTTCCCTTTAAAGATAAAAAAATATATAATTATTTTTGGAGTACTTTGGGGTAAATAACCAAATAATACGAATTTGTATTTTTACTTGAAAATTATACATTATGAATTAATTTGCAAGAGTTATTACTTTTACTATCCCTATAGCAGTGTCTCATGGCTTTTAATGTTCTGTCCCTAATTGTTGGAAAAGTAATTTGGGGACCAGCAGTCCCTAAGACAGAAATGTTCATCCTTCTTACTATATATTAAGTATTGATCTCCCTTCCCACGGCTGTCTGGGCTTCACTTGTCCTCTATTTCTCCTTCCCTCTGTCAGTTTGGTCTGGGTCACTGCGCTTGATGGTTCTCTCTGTGTCTGTATATTGACCTCTGCTTCTCTGCCTCTCATCTGGTTTTGTCTCTATGTATGATTCTTTTCTTACAGTTTTTGTCTCCTGTGTCTCCCTGGCTTTAGTCTCCCCCACCTGGAGACTCGTCTGGCAGCCCGTGGCATCACATCTGCCCCAGCCCACATTCTCTGCCTGCCCCTGCCTGACCTGAGTGGTTTGCCTGAGTCCACTGTCCTTCATTCCTCTTTCACTGTGTGATATGTGCCTTTTCCCCAAGCCACACGGTCTCTGCTCTTACCCATGCTTCCCCTGTCTGCTTCCATCTGCACCCTCCCTGCCTGCTATGTCTGTCTTGTCAGAGACGGACATCAAGTCACCAGTAACAAGTCTGTCTGCTGGCAAAATTACCCTGAAAACATTACCCTTCCGAAAAACTCTCTTGCTTTCTAGAAGTGATTCAGAACCTACAAAATAAATATTCTTTGGTACCAAGATGAAAATTCAAAGTGAACAATAGGTACCATAAACAGGCCAAATATTTTCGGTTTATAAAATCCCAAGTTGTAGATTAATTAATTAATTAATTAAATTAAAAATGAAACCCCAGGTTGCTCTCAGTTGGTTATCAGTGCTTGGAAAGCAGGGATAATATTTTTTAAAGTTTTTGTTTCCTCATATTTTTAAAAATATAGTCCCTTTTAGTTCTACTTAATGATAAATATGGTTTTATTAAACGATAAATTTTGAGAGATAATTTGTTTGATCGGGGAGTTCAATTTTTCGGTATTAGAGTTGATTTAACTGATATGTGATGTCTAAATATTCCTTGAGAATTGGTATGGTATTTCTGTCCATATTGTTTGTTAGTATCCCCTTCAGTCATGTGTATCTAACCCCAAGTATTCAATATGTTATACCACTGAATAAAGAAATCTTATACCAACTAGTTTATAGATATTTTGAATAATCTCATGGCACAATCCTTGACAGAATTCAGTTGTATTACACAATTTCTTAATTTCTAAGATACTATAGAAGTTACTTTTTGAAAATTTGGGCATTCCATAACCTTTGTAGTATAGACTTCCACAGCGCTGGTGTTATAAAAGAACAGTCTCTCAGAGTTACTTGGTTTTGCTTTTCTTCAGAAACAATGTCAAGCATGTAAAATCAGCCTAGGTGGTAAAACTTACATCTCAGAAAACCCGAATTTAGTTATTTGTACCAATTAGTTAATTAATAATTTTAATTAATTTATTTCCCCTAAAATTAAAGCCTAATTTCATGTCTTTCCACAAACTTGAGTTATTCTTGGTTCTTTTGAGTCAAGAAACTAACTGTAAATATTTGTTCCTTAATTCCACAAAGATTTATTGAGCACTTAATAGGTACTAGGAACTAGTCTACACTCTTAACAGTATAAAGATTGCTAGAGGTGACTCTTGCCCCTTGAGGAGCTCATGATCTCCTAGCAAAAAGTCTTCTGTTTGCTGCAAAGATTCTCTTCGTTCATAAACAGGATGATCGTTGAAATAGGTAGTGCGGGAAGAAGAGTTAAGGTCATATGGTGAACTCCTTCAGAACCCAAGAGTATCTCTTAGTTCACTGGCATCCTCCTTTATTGACTGGTACCCCCACTGCTATCAAGAGCTAGTGCATCTTCTGAAACTACCACCTTCCTTCCATGCTGGTATGAGACCCTGACTTTTCACTTCAGATACATGTTTCAAATGAACAAGTTGTCATTTCAAACTCTTTTAAGTAAGTCACCGTTTACAAGGAAAAACTGTGGTTTTATCATGACTATGGGTAGTTTATATTCTCCTGAACATGTAGGAAAATTAATTCTATAATATGATCAGATGAATACCTATAATAACCCTGCCTATAAAGTGGGGATAATACTAGTACCATATCATTGGGGTATGGTCAGAATTAAGTGAAATAATCCGTATTAGACTGTGAAAATTGTCCTGGCATAGTTAGGACTCAATAAATATAGGCAGTCTTCATTTTGTATGGTCCCAAATACCCAAATTTCAGTTGCTATACTTTAGTTAAATAACAGCCAATACCCCGATAAACAAGGTTCAGATTTCAGTTACCACAGCATACTAACTGTGAATAATTGCATTAAGTACAAATCTCTATGTAAACAACAGATGCACATGATCAGTGGCCAATCACATCACTTCTTTCAAAATCTTCCACTGACTGATCACTGCATGTCTGTTCTCCAGTTCATGCACAGACAGCACTATCTTCGATTTTATAAAAATGAATGATCTAAAGAGACTTGGCCAGCAAAGATGAAAGTGCAGCAAAGAAATGGAATGCTGGAAGTAAAATTGTAAAGTGCTTGTGACGAAAAAGATGAAGACGTCCCAGAGGAAGTGACAGTAGCAAAGAAACACTTGACATGAAATGAACTCTAAGAGATATTTCACGACATTGCAAGTGCAAAGGATAAAATGTTGGAAGCTCACCCAAACAGGAGCATGAAAATTAGCCAAAGGAGAAAAAGATTTGCTTCAACTGTATCATAAGTTATATGAAGGGAAGGCAAACACTATTCAAACTATTTTCGTAGGTTTTTTACAAAGAAATAAAGCATTTTAATTCATAATGTTTCTAATGCTTTAAATTACAGTGTACTAAATATACCTGGTTTTACCATTTCTTCATTCCCCTACTCATTTTTCGTAGGGAGTAGGAGGATTTTTGATGTTTTGACAAAAAAAATCTTTAAAGGTCATCAAACTGCCACAGCTTTTCCCATTGATTATCTTGATCACTTTGCATGGTCTCAACTTGCGTGGTCATTTTTATAATCATTTTATATTGTGCAGAGGAAGGACTTCCTATAATTGTTATTATTATTAGAAATTGTTTTATCCAGCAAATCAAGTACTATGGTTTTAGAGAAATTGCTCATTGCTTTTCAGTATTTGAGAATTAAAAACTTTCATTTCTCTCCTGCTTCTCTCTTTGTATTTTGTAGACTAAGTCCTGATTCTAGTCATGTGTCATGACTCTTAGAGCCTCCCAGTGCATCTTCTGTAGAAATGCAGTATTTATCCTCAGTTTGCTTGTTTTTCAGTATTCAACCTCATTTCTTTATTCTTCTAAATCTTCTAAAATTCCACACTGACCCTTTCCCTTTCATTCTTCTCCTAATGTCCTGCTCTTCCACACTGTCTCTGAAAGACTATCGGTTCTTTAATACATTGTCTTCCTTTCAGAATGGCACCTGCCCTTGAACATATCCTTATGGGAAATGTCTTTAAATTCATTGGTTTCTCCCTTATGTTTCATCTACATTTCTGTCAATCATTAAAAAAAAAACAAATGTCTTTCTTGAATTTAAATTATTACAAGAAATTCGATGTAAGCAAAATGTAAAATTCTAGCTGGAAGTTAACCAAGTCAACACTTGGAAATGATGCCATGATTGGCAACAAAATAAAAATTAAAAATAAATGCTGTGCATTTTCACTATATACCTTTTTATACTTCTTATTCAAAAAGATAGTTAAAATTTCATTAAACACATAATGATAATTGAAATCTTGCTTTCAGTTCTCCATTCATAGCTGTTTTGACATAATTGCTTCCCAGAGTTCTGAGGCTCTCAGAAGGTGAAACCATCATCTGCCTGATATTATCTGCACACACAAAGGATGGAGAACAGCCTACTGAGAGCTGCAATGAACTCTAAACAAATAAATGTGGATTTGGGCATGAGTCTTTTGCTCAGAAGAGGCTGATAGCCTGGTTGGTTGTCTTTAAGACCTTTGAAATCATAGTGAGGTGACTTTGAAGTGAATTCACTTTAATAACCTGATTTATTAACCTGTGTAAAGCTAAGGATTTTGTCAGGCTTAAAATGCTAAAAGGAGGGGCGCCTGGGTGGCTCAGTCCGTTAAGCATCCAACTCTTGATTTCGGCTCAGGTCATGGTCTTGGGGTCCTGAGATCGAGCCCAGCATCTGACTCCTTGCTCAAAAGGGAGTCTGCTTAAGATTCTCTCTCTCTCGGGGCACCTGGGTGGCTCAATCGTTGGGCATCTGCCTTTGGCTCAGGTCCTGATCCCAGGGTCCTGGGATCAAGTCCCACATCCGGCTTCCTGCTCAACGGGAAGCCTGCTTCTCCCTCTTCCTCTCCCCCTGCTTGTGTTCCCTCTCTTGCTGTCTCTCTCTGTCAAATAAATAAATAAAATCTTAAAAGAAAAAAAAGAGAGTCTCTCTCTCTCCCCCTCTCCTTCTGCCTCTCCCCTGGTGTGCTCTCTCTCTCAAATAAATCTTTAAAAAATAAAATAATAAAATGCTAAGAGGAGTTTTTAATTTGTATATTGAGATAAAGTTACTGTATTGGAACTTAAAATCTTAAGTCTGGTACTACCTTTACAATTTTCCGTGGTCATTATTGCATTTCATGTTACTGAATATTAAGTGTTCATTTTTCCAAAAAATGTATGAGTTCCTGTATTTGACTGACTTTACCTCATAGTTTCTTAAGGAGAGTCCGGGGAAATTAACAGAGGCCCCACATTTGTGATGGTATTGGCACCAATTTCAACTAATTTGGAATCTTCTTTAACAAAATAGTAATTGTCACAGCACCTAAAAGACTGACCTCCTGTAAACAGAAATTCTATTCTATTTCTCATTTACTTCTCTGAGGCCATGTCACCTCCTGAATTAGCAGTTTCATTGGTCATAAGCTGTCATTTCTGTTAGGTGTATTTTACTGTGCAGTATAATGGAAAATTTTTCATGAAACAAATTGTGTATCTCCTGCTCTAAAGTGTAAGCGGAGTACAAATTTGAGTGTAGAAGACAGTGACTAGAATAATCAATGCAAGAACATCCTTAAAGCTTTTCTTGTGTAACAAGGGCAAACTCAGCTAAAAAGTTTCTTTAAATCCTGCTTGACATAACAAGAACCTTTACACTTTGTCTATCTGGGACTCTCCGTGAATATCCCTGACTCATCACCAGAGCGCCTTTTCAGCTCATCCCTGTTCAGCTCAATTGCTCTTCCTGCCTTATACAGACATTTAAAATTCTTTGAGGCTTCTGGTGAAGGCTGTAGAGTTTTTATGTTTAATATGATTTTATAGCACAGGAAGTTCGTAGTTCATGAATATCACAGCTCCACAAAAGACAATGGAAGGACTTTCCCCTAAATACACAAAATCTCTTTGTAGTCTGGCTGTGTAGTTGTGTTACATTCGTTTCGTGAGCTTTTATTTCCAAGCGGCAGTTCCATCACAGCAGCGTCATTTAAAAAAAAAAAAAACAAAAAGAACAACAAAAAGAAGTAACAATGAAAAAGTCCTTCATAATCTTGATCTGAAAAGAAATTCTGTGTTGCCAGCACTACTGCATTCTGGTTTTTTCTCTACATGTTTGAGAAGAGTAAAAGCATGTTGCATTACTATTGTTCACCAATAGCTGTCCTTTCACCCTATTCTTGGCCTCTCTTGCAGAACAGTCTATTAGCTATTTTGAGAATTTATTTCATTGAGCAATAAGTGATTTTTTTTTTTTTTTTTTTTTTTTTTTTTTTTTTGCGGTGACTACATTGATCTGGTTAACTTTTGCCAGGTTATTACAACTGCAGTATTCTTCATCCATCTCCTTTACTTTCAGGTACCCTTTTTCTTAATTGCTTGACTAATCTTTGATGTCTCACTTTGTCTTACACAGTTTTCTACTTAAAGCAAGGATTAACAGTTTCATCATTTTAGTGCGTTTTGAGGTAGTTCTCTGTGAACTAAATTGTTGTAAAGTGTGGTGCTGATTCTCTCCCTGGAAGGTGGGAGGCATCCTTCCTTGCTATACTCAGCTGCCATAGTTTTCCTGGATGCTTGACTTGACTTCCTAGACCTAGAGAGAAACCTCCAGTGCCTGGTGTATGGATCTTGTCTCCTGCCTTTGCCTTTTATGTTGCTCCTTGACTGTTGTGGTTCTTGGGGACCTGCGCCTGCCCTCCAGGTGACAGTGCCTTTACACCCCGATGCCTGGTACGTGCTAAGTTATTAGGATACCTGCAGAGTGGGGAAAAACATGAAATTAGCACCATCTAGCCTGCCTTGCCCTCTGCCTAATTTATCCATCATTCTTAGAACTTCTGGTCTACTCTGTTGATTTAATTACATGCAAAAAGTTTTTGTTTTGTTTTGTTTTTGGACCCTCTGCTGGTGAAATGAACTTTCTCATATATTCTTGAACAAAGCCCGCTCTTCTGTCTGGAGCATAAGCAGCTTTGGGAGAGGTGCATTTGGAGAGATGAGGAAACAAGGATCACCTTCCTAACCAGTAAGATAACTGGTCAACAGGATGGTGGGAGTCAAAGCCTGACCTCCTTCACATCCAGGTGGCTTTGTGCGCATACCATATTGAGAATACTATGCATAGCTCGTGCGTTAGCACATTCTTTGGCCCGTGAGTGCAAAACAAATGGTGTCTGTAATGTTCATAAGTTTCATCTCTCCTAGGCGGTGGAGCCAAGACATGAATCCGTGATGGTATTGGCACCAAGATCAATTAATTTGGAATCTCTTTAACAAAGTAGTAATTTACTGTAAAGACAACTGATTTATCTAAGTGGAAACACAGCAAGTTCAAGGCTGAGGGAGAGCACTGTGGTCCCTAGTGTATGGGCTAAAGTTTCCAAAGAGATGAAACTTGAAGCAAATCCTACAAGACTGTTTATTATTAACTTTGCCTCCACTATTTCCTGCTTCTAACCATTGGTGGATCTTGGCAGCTGGTTTTGCTGTCTTAGAATAGAGAATACTTACGGAGAGCCTAATAATATAAATCCTGATGCTTCGGGAGTTTCTGCTTAAAAGTTAACTTCTCTGAATTCCAAGGATCCTAATAATAGAAAACTGTTAACTTCTCTTCGAGCAAGTGTAGCTGTCCTGTTCTCCTGACAGTTTTTCTTCTTCCCCATTTAGATTATAAATACATGGGAGCCTGGGACCATGTGTTTCTTATCCTTACTTTGTAATTCCCTATGGATAAGACTGGCCCGCTTCGTACATTGTAATCTAATCACTTACTAAGAGGTCTCTGTATTTGCTGAAGGTGATGGATTAGCCTTTCAAGCGCCCCAGCCCCAGCAGTGCTGGTTGTCTGGGGCATTCCCATCACCTGCCTTCTTCTGATCTCTATTTCTCTTCCAACCCAACTATGCTCCTGCTTTTTTTCGCTGATCACCCCATTTCCATAGCATATTAAATATACTTTTAAGGAAATGTCAAGACTTCCCTTAAGAATACGGGCTTTTATTTGTGACAGCACATATGCATTAACAGAAGATAGGCATGTTGGCAAATGAAATCTGACCAAATACCAAGAAAGCCTTAATTGAGAGTACCCAAGTTAATTTTAAAACCAAGTTAATATAGCTTTACTTTTTAATTTAGTAAATGGGTTTAGCTACTGTTTTAACTCGGTTAATATAGTCTTTCCTCAAGTTCAGTTGAATTCACTTTTTTTTTTCCAATTCACTAAAAATATTTTTATTCAGCTATTGTTTTTAGACAACTAATGAAACTCTTCTCTGCGGTTCTCTTTTGCAAATGGACTGGTTTCAATAAGTGGTGCTTAATTTGTGTAATTGCTCTCTTTTATTCTTCTTTGTGATCCACCTTTCATTCTATTTGGCAGACACTGGTTGCTTTGTAATTTAAAAAAAAAAAAAAAGAAGTAACACGTAAGTATACCTGGCAAGAATAGATATCAGCAAAATGATTCTTAAGTGAAATTTTGTATATTGTAAACCTACTTGAACCTACTTGAACCTAAACCATCTTGAAACCTACTTCAAAGCAAATACAGAAGTCTTCTCAGCATTAACACTGCACCCATTCATTTATTTAACATCAAACAGATATTGATTAACTTCTTGCTCTGTGCCAGATACAGTTCCAGGTGGTGAGGTTGTGACATTGAACCAGACGGACAAGATCCTTGCTCTTTGCCAGCACACGTTCTAGCCGGGGCCAAAGTAGAGATGCAGACAGCAGTCACATACACAGCCTGTCCAGATGGCAGCTGCCTTCCCAGTTCTTTCCCCCTTTACCATTGTTTCAAAGCCACATCTACACCCTTGTTACCTGTAGTGTTGTGCTGAATTTAGTCTCACACTACTACTACCTCCATCTAGTAAGAGCCGTTTAAGGGCCTCGTTCCAGTACAGGATAGGAAGAATGGAGAGGTATCTGGCAGCATCATGTTTCTTGTTAAGCTGAAACTAAACATGCTGTACTTTCAGAATTGTACAGGTGAGAATTCATTCGCTCATTCAGCAAACATTTATCAAACAGTCTATCAGTCAGGGTTCTATTATGTCCCAGGCTGTATAGCACCTATATGCCCATCTACAGTACCTCACACTGTAGGTGGAGGGAGAGAGATGTGAAATAAATAATTACTGATAAATATTACAATGAAAACATATACCAGTACAAGGGGAGCACCACAGAAGCAGGCACTAACTCTGGCTGGGAATAGGTTTCATCCTAAGGTCACTTCTAAACCTCATCTTAGGGACACCTGGGTGGCTCAGTGGGTTAAGCCTCTGCCTTCGGCTCAGGTCATGATCTCAGGGTCCTGGGATCGAGCCCCACATCGGGCTCTCTGCTCAGCGTGGAGCCTGCTTCCCCCCCTCTCTCTCTCTACCTGCCTCTCTGCCTACTTGTGATCTCTCTCTGTGTCAAATAAATACATAAAATCTTAAAAAAAAAAAAAAAAAAGATTCTCTTTAAAAATAAATAAATAAACCTCATCTTACAGGTGGATGGAAGTAGATCATGCTTCATTTATTCAGGGAATGTTTACTGAACACCTTCTCTGAGCCAAGCACAACTGTAGGTGCCATAGACACAGCAGTGACCTGGACAAAGTCCCTGCTCTCTTAGCAGCAGAGAAACATACAATAGGCATATAGACTAATAATTATATATTAGGTGGTGATACCTATTAATAACCACAAAACAAAGCTTAATAAAGGGAACAGAGAATGGTAAGGGATACTGTATTAGATCAGATGGTCAGAGAAGGCCTCTCTCATGAGATGACTTGTGCTCAGAATCCTGAATGAATGAATGAAACCAAAAAGCAAAAGGAAGCCATTTCACACAGAGGGACTAGCATTACTAAAGGCGTAATAATCTTGAAAAGCATGGCCTCTTTAGTGCAAAGTGGTGAGATATTCTCACTGAGCATGGAGTAAGATGGGGTACAGGGACTTGGGCAGAGTGTGGTAGATGAGGGGGGGAAAGATGGAAGGAAGGGAAGAAGGGAAGGAGGGAGGAAGAAATGGAAAAGGTCAAGAACAGTTTCTAGGTCTAAACTTGGGTGACTGAATGAGGGATAATGCCATTAACCAGCTGAGGGAGCCCTGGAGGAGAGGCAGGTTTAGGAATGCAAATAATGAATTTGATTTGGGGCAATGGGAAATACAGAACTGGATATTAGAAGTCAGGCTAAAATACAGATTTGGCTATTACCAGCATTTCCTGGAAATTTAAGGAGGAAGAACAAGAAGAGTTAGTCAACATTGTCAGATACCACAGAGAAGTTTAATAGGATGAGAATTTTTAAAAGGCCATCACATTTGACATTTGGAAGG
Source organism: Lontra canadensis (assembly GCF_010015895.1). Taxonomy (NCBI): domain Eukaryota; kingdom Metazoa; phylum Chordata; class Mammalia; order Carnivora; family Mustelidae; genus Lontra; species Lontra canadensis. The sequence goes on from NW_022630998.1 coordinate 21,042,369, forward strand.
CTGACAATGACTTCCAGAAGACCGATTTCAGCAGACTTGGGTAGGGCAAAGCCACATCGTGGTTTAGTTGGAAAGTGGAAGGGTAAGAGGGTAAGATTGTCCAGCCAAGATCATTGTCTTCCCCCATTTCCCAGAGCCCTCCCTGGAAGCTTCGAACCTAAGGTCACATCTTCTCCCACTCCCTCCTTAACTTTCTCCACTTAAGGCCTAGGATTGGATGCTTGAGCTGGGGATATGATCTCAGATCCTCGGGTTTCTGATGGGAGAGGGGCCAGGGATAAGGGAGCCTGATACTGGTGAATCGGGTATTGAAAGAAGCATCTTCAGTGGGGAATAGCAGATCAGTCCCATTCTGAGATCTATCGCTGGAGGGGGAGAAGGATGAAATACACAGTTCTCTGTTGTATGTGGAGACTAGACCAGGAAGCTGAGGTGGGATGCAGAGCAAACAACTGGAAAGGTTGGGAGTCGGGGAGGGAATGGGACATGAATTAGTCAAGAGAACCCCAATGAGAGAATACAGTCTGGCAAAGCATGGGGGTTCAGGGTTGAGGCTGATAGTAAACTGATGGGCACTAGAAGAAATTTAGAAAGAGATGCATAGGTTTCTTAAGGCACAGGAACTGAAGATGTGCAAAAGAGAGGCTGTTGGCAGTACTTGTGAGCACAGTGATAGCAGTGAGGTGACAGTTAGTGACCCGTGGGGTGGTCCCAGCAATAACTGGCATAATAGATATTCAGTAAATATTTATAAAGCCAGAAGGGGCTGTTCCTCCACAGATAATGTGGAGGAAAGGGATGAGATACTAGAGTTCTGAAGAGCTGTTAGTAATGCCTGGGTTCCCTTCTGGGAGAGGATGGGGCTGGTGCCTAAGAGATCCCGGATCCCTTAGAAGTACAAAGCCCGAGAGAGGCTTGTACCACGGAGGGACGTGGTAGCATAGACCAGGGTAGGAAACCTACTCTTTTAATCCTGGAGACCCAGGGGATTCCCCGAAGTTTACCAGATTTCCTCACCACTGCACACTCCTGGACTGTTTCTCTCACCTGCACCTCCATCTCTGCCCACTGGGGGGCGGGGCTCGAGGGCAAGGCTTGTGGCTGCTCTGATGCCTCGAGAGCCATCAGTTCCTACCAGACTCCCTGCTCGGTGTGGTCTTAGCCCATGGCCAGACACAGGCCCTCAGACTTCTCCCCACTGCCAGGCAGTGGTAGGGGCGGGCCCAGAGGGCCAATGCCAGTGCGGGTTGGTGCTCCGGTCTGGTTGAGTGCCCAGGCGGTTCCCAGCATGCTGATGGTCCGGCCAGGGATCACCCCAGGCCCTGAGGGGTGGGAGGTGCCCCTGGGTCCACAGCCCTACGGATTCTACTCCCACAGGTCCAGGGTCGGAGCTGGCGAGGCTGGGCCCCGGTTCCGGAACCCCTCGGAGGGCGCCTTCCGGAGACCCTACATGGTCCTGCAGTGCACCCCGAGTTTGGTGCTGCCAGAGGACGTCTCAAAGGTAGAGAAAGAGATAGAGCAGCTGGCCAAAGAGCTGAGGCAAAAGAGGATTGCCCTGGGGTACTCGCAGGCCGACGTGGGGTTCGCCATGGGGGCTCTTTTTGGAAAGGTGCTTAGCCAGACAACCATCTGCCGCTTCGAGTCCCAGCAGCTCAGCCTCGCCAACATGTGGAAGCTGCGGCCACTGCTGAAAATGTGGCTGGAGGAGGTGGACACCAAGAACTTTCTGGGCATACGCAAAATGGAGATGATCCTGCGGCAGGCTCGGAAGCAGAGACGGGCAAGCAGGGAGAATCGCATCCGAAACAACCTGGAGCAACTCTTCTTGCAGTGCCCGAAGCCCACACCCCAGCAAATCAGCTGCATCGCTGGGCAGCTCCGGCTGCAGAAGGAGCTGGTCCGAGTTTGGTTCCATAACCGGAGCAAGATGGATCGCCAGCCAACCATTGATTTCTCCCCACCGGCGGATGTGGGGGCTGCCGGGCCTCCTTTCCCAGGGGGACCAGTGTGCTTTCCGCTGGCATCGGGGCTCCATTTTGGTTCTCCCCACTACGAAGAGCCCTACTTTATACCCATATATTCTCCTACCCCTTTCCCTGTGGCAGGGACCTTCCTCTCTGCCCGAGTCAACGCTCAGGGCCACCCCAGGCTTTCAAAATGAGGGGCTGTGCCCTTCTGGGGAGGGTTGAACTGGGAAAATGGGTCCCTGTGATTCATTTCAGGGCTGTTAACATTAAGAGCTCCATTCACTGTCTAAATAAGTTAAGAATACCTAAGGGATGAGTTGGGAGTTGTTTAGGAAATTCAGGGAAGGGAAGTTGAAGTTTATTAATTCCATTGTTTTTACCTACCATTGGTTTTAAGTCATATTACAATACATACATGGTTTCAGATATTTTGTTTCTCTTTTTTTAAATTAATTAGAAATTGTGTCTATTATTCCTTGTGGTTATCAGTAAACATAGGGTTTTTTTTCTTATAAACACAATATTGAGTGAAAACCTCAAGTCACAGAAGATTATTTCAGTACACCATTTTTTATCAAAAACCAGCAGAACTTTATATAAATATAAACATGGGTTCCAAGATAATAGTAACCTCTGTGGGAAGGTGTGAGGTTGGGATAGGCAGGAGTACACAAAACCTAGCCAGAGCCCTTGATAAAACGCCAAGAGTTTTCTTGTTCTCCTCCCTTTCGTGAAAGAAGCGTTTGTTTTTTTCTAATTCACCTTCTCATTTAGAGTGCTCAGTTTCGTGTGGAGGTCTCAGTCCAGCTCTCCACCTTAAGGAATCTCACTGGTGTATCTCCCGACCTGCCACAGTCATTGTATTTGGAATCCCTTTGTTACCGAGATTGGCACGCTAGACCGCGCTAGCTCAGCCCCCAGCTCCAGCTTGCTTCTCTGGTTTTCAGCTCTGTTTGTTTTATTACCTGGGGATTTCCCTTATTACTTTTGAACTCAGATATGCTTCCTAGAGAATATCTGCAGTGGTTAAGTCAACATTCCCTGGTGGCTGGTCTGGTGGTTCACCCTCTGTCACTTTTCCAGTCTCTTCTACGAAATCGATCTTTTCTAGTTTTCTACTTCTGCCGTGGTGAACTTTGGTTATCATATACTAAACAGAAATAATTAATTTTTCTGTTTGTACCTCTGCTTCTGTAAACCTGCATGTAATATTTGTTGCTTTATAATTCCATCACTAAATATTATGTCTGAGTTTATGTCCTCTATGCAATTACTATTCATGTCAGTTTTTGCTTTCTCTACTTTATTTTTCCTTAATCAGCTTTTATAAAGAATTTATCTATAGGTATTTACAAAGAACAAGTCTTTTTAAAAAAAATTTTTGTCTTATTTACTGCTGTTTTTATTTTCTAATTGATGAACTTTTAGCTTTTATTTTTATTAATTGCTTGTTTCTAGGTTCCTCTGGTTTCTTCCAATGTGTATTTTTCCTTCTTTCTTTTTTAAAGATTTTATTTATTTATTTGACAGAAAGAGAGATCACAAGTAGCCAGAGAGGCAGGCAGAGAGAGAGAGGGAAGCAGGCTCCCCACTGAGCAGAGAGCCCAATGCGGGGCTCGATCCCAGGACCCTGAGATCATGAACTGAGCCGAAGGCAGAGACAACCCACTGAGCCACCCAGGCACCCTGTATTTTTCCTTCTTGTCAGTGTTCAAAGATAAAATACTGACAGTGAACACAGGTTCATGAAAATGGAGATAAACTTCACTTACTTAGCTTGAGATTCAGTAGATGACTAATCACTCACTCTTGGACTATTCCACTAAAAGTCCCATAGCACCAGTCCCATTTCTTCCTTCTCCCAGACAGCCCTTCTGGACAGTCTTGAAAGGGAGAAGTTTCCATGGAGAGCAAGGTAGTATCTAACGACAGGATGGATCGTTGTGGTTGTGTCAACATTCAGCTCCTAAAAGCTGTGAGGAGGCTCTGACCCAGGCTGCAGCCTCTGCATATTTGGAGCAATGGTAATGGGCTGTCCATCTCACGGAACAGCTCCGAGGGTCTGGCTCAGCACCTGCACAGCTGCATTGTTCGCACAGCTGCCGCCCCTCTACTCAGGCAAGCACCATGACATGTCACTGATCAGCCCTCACATAATCTAAAATGAGATTTTTCCATCACTGCTCCTTTTGACTATGAAGAGAAAAAAGGCTAGACCTTGGGGCAACTTTGACATTTAAAGAATTTCATATTTTTCAAAGATTTAAGATTATGAGCAGAAATCTTAATAATAAAATCCTTCAAAACTGAGAAGGAGCTACCCTTCAAGTTGGGAGAAAACCAACAGTTTGGTGTCAGTGCTGAACAGGGTCAAATATACAGAGATCAAGTAACATAAAATCCAGTAATATATACCACATTACTAACAAACGTATCCTTGGTACCATTAGTGGACAGTTGGTAGAGGCAGATGTCGAACAACAGTCCAGAGTCTTCCTACTTGCCAGATTTCCCACTAACCTCAATTAAAAAACACAAATTCCCACCACTTAAGATCTTCACCATCATTCTGAAATATTCTTTATCGCGTTTCCTTTATCTTGTGTTTTCTTCAGACAAGGCAACTATTCTTAGCCTGATGATGCTGAGCCCCTTTAGAGTACAGACGGAATAGTGTATTTGTACATATGTGCGTCTTTACAGATGGGGATGATAGTTTTTATCACATTCTCAAAGGAGACATGACTCTTTGTAGATGTACAGTTTCAGAATTCTAGAAATACATTCCCTTTGGCCACCTCACTTTCAGGAGTTTTCCCTTGACACAGTACTGGTCTAACAAGTAATTTGTGGTTTTCTTTGAATCTGTATTTTCTGGATATCTCTAGCTCAGTATAGACATAGAGGACCTGAATCACTTCTTATATAAGTCTTTCAAATTCGGAACAAATGTTGTATTAATTACTGCCTTTATTGTTCTTATACTTTTATCAATCTTTGACACTTTAATTAATTCCTATCATAAAGAACAATTTCTCTTGTTCCCAGAATCTTTCCTATCTATTGTCTGAGAAGACTTGAAGTGTTAGGATAAGCTCCCTTATTCCAAAACATTATCTTGCTCTGGAAATAGCATCTAAATATTTTCTATAATTTCACATTTTTGAAATATACATACTATATATCTTTGTTTATTATACTAAAACTATGTCATGGGATTTATTTTTCAGTATAGCCACTTTTGTTTATAGCTTTCTTCCAGAAATCGTCTTGCTTTCTAAACAGTATTAGTTTGCGTGGCAGATCCTATTCACAATGAATTTTTTTAGAGTACAAAATTGTATTATCAGAGTAAGACAGTGTTTTGAAAGTGAAAACTACAGTGCCATTCCAATAACATATGAGAGTATTACTTGACAAAGTGATTGTAAACTGAAAGACCAAAACTTAGGAAGATAAGAAAATTTTGAAGAAAAGAGTTAGGGTGGCCTTGTCCTACCAACTGTTATGAAACTACAATAATTTAAACAGTATGGTGGTGCTTAGGGACAAAATAACGGAAACAAGTATTTGGCTATTCATGAATTGGTGCAATCTTCATGAAAGGCTATTGGGTAATTCATATGGGAAGTTTTTAAAATGTGATTTTTCTTTGGCCAATCATTTCCGCTTCAGTGAATTTCTATAAGAAAATAATTGTGTGCACAAAGATTTAGCAATAAGGATCATCATTACAGCATTTTTTCAACAACAAGAAATTGTTAAAACCAAATGTTCAACAAAGGGAAAGTAAATGACAAGAAACACCATACATGGTAAAAATTGTGTTATAGAGCTACAGTTTAGACAAAGGTCAGAATAGATTATTGAGTGAGGCAAAAGAGTTTATTAAGCCTTATGATATTTCTTTTTTTTTTTTAAGGAAAAAGGTATGTTACATATACAAATCTATATATAAACAAATATCATTGGTGATTTAATTTATAAAATTGTTTTGCTATATGTATTACACAGTAAAAATATTTAAGAAGAGCTTCTGAAAGACGGTGCTAGGAAGGGGCACGTGGGTGGCTTAGTGGGTTAAGCTTCTGCCTTCGGCTCAGGTCATGAACTCAGGGTCCTGGGATCGAGCCCTGCATTGGGCTCTCTGCTCAGCAGGGAGCCTGCTTCCCCCCCTCTCTCTGCTCTGCCTCTCTGCCTATTTGTGATCTCTCTTTCTGTCAAATAAATAAATAAAATCTTTAAAAAAAAAAAGAAGAAGAAGGTGCTAGGAAATCTAGGGTTCCTAAAAATATTCATTCTTCTGGTCTTTTTATCTCTAAAATGGTACTTTTTCATTATAAAGCAATATTTGGGGGGCGCCTGGGTGGCTCAGTGGGTTAAAGCCTCTGCCTTCAGCTCAGGTCATGGTCCCAGTGTCCTGGGATCAAGCCCCACATCGGTCTCTCTGCTCAGCAGGGAACCTGCCTCCTCCTCTCTCTCTCTGCCTGCCTCTCTGCCTACTTGTGATCTCTGTCAAATAAATAAATAAAATCTTTAATAAATAAATAAATAAATAAATAAAGCAATATTTGGGAATAATAAATTTGACCTTTGCATTTTTAGTCATAATTTGTAGTTTCTTTGAAAAGAAAAGCAGTTCTCTAAACAGAGGAGGATTGGACTATATCAGTTAGAGAGACATTGCTAAAAATTAGGTGTTTTCTGTTTTTTGGTTTTTGTTTTAAATCAGATGCCCATTAATGTTAAAGAGCTGTGGTGTAGCTCAGTGAGTGAAGACACCTGCCATATGTCTGTTTTCCTGCACAACATGGTAATTTACAATTACAATTAGTGTGTTTATATACCTCAGTGGTGTTAACCCATATTTAGAATATAATATAAACCCAAATCATTTTCGTGTTTCTGAATGTTTACTTTTCAATTTTAAAAGCCATTTGAAAATATCAAAATTCTGGTTTTTATCACAGTAAAATCCTCCTTACTTAACATATTTGGAGAAACGGAATGGACATAAATGAGACCTATAAGTTTCTAGGTTTGAAGGCAGGGGCAGTTCCTGTGATAACAGCACCAGCCAGTTGAAAGATGAACTGTCATGAAATGAATCTACCCCAGTTACCCAGTAAAATCCTTAAAACAAAGCATTAGCATTATCATGATTACACCAGTGAAGAGAAGCTTGACAAGAAGCTGTTGAGACTTTGTGGTTTACCTACAGAGTTGTCTTCAGAAGACAGTGCAACATATTGGTCTGTTGGGCTGCTGCCCTGCCATCTTACTTTAGCTAGGAATCCTGCTGTGAATTTCGCTAAAGGCAAAATGAGCTACATGGGCGTTGCACTTGGGCTTCTTGGGCTTTCTTCCCCCAGTTTCCAAAAAATGATGAAGTACAAAGCAACTCCACTTAATACCGTTGACTCTTCTACTGATTGCCTGCCAAAGACCTAGGGTTGGAAAAGGAAAAATGGAGGGCTTCCCAGGGATTCACTACATCTCGGATTCAATATTCACTTCTAACACTGTACAGCCTGTTCTGTCACATCTTCTCCAAAAGAGTGCCTGTTTAATATTGTAAATAATTTGTAATTTTTAAATTAAATTTTTAAATTTTACTTTAAAATTTGAATAATTTAAAAATTATCTTAGATTATTATTAATTATTAATTATTAATATATTATTAATAATAATCTTTCTCTCAGGATGAGTGATGTAGACCTTCTTTTAGATTTTGGTGCAATGGCCAGGGTGGTGTATAAGATGCTTTAAGTTGATTTATTATCTTAGAATGGATGATAATGTTCCTAGAACAGCTGTAAAACTTTGAATACTATTGACTGAGTAGTGGGCAAGTCTTCATATATACCTTTTTATTGAAAGACAGTTTATTTCAATATACCATTTATTAGTTTGCTAGGGTTGCCATAAAAGTACTCAACAGTTGGGGAGCTTAAAGAACAGAATTTTTTTTTTTTTTTCATCATTCTGGAGGCTAGAAGGCTGTGATCAAGATGTGGGCAAAGTTGATTCCTTCTCAGGGCTGTGAGGGAGGGATCTGTATCAGGCTTATAGATGGCGGCCTTCTCCCTGTGTCTTCCCATTATCTTCCTTGTGTATGTATCTGTGTCCAGATACGTTCTTCTCTTAAGAACACCAATCATTGGATTATGGGCCTACCCTAATGATCTCATTTTAACTTAATTATCACTGTAAATATCTCCAAATAAGATCACATTCAAGGGTACTGCAGGTTAGGACTTCAATGTATGAATTTTTATGGGGAAACAGTTCAGCTCTTAGCACCAGCCCAATTAAAATTTCAGCTGGATTTAATTATTCATTAACATACTCAGTCAGCAAATATTAATGAATGCCTTTTATAACATGGAGTGTCCTGGTTGCTAAGATGCAGTAGTGACCAAAAGCAGGCCCATCCTGACCTTCATGGAGTTTAAAGTATGATTAGGCATCTACATTAAGGAAATAAACATATGATCATAACTCATAATAAATAGCATGGGATATCAGGTCAGGGGGTGTCTTAATTTAGATTGATGTTTATAATCCTTTTATAATATGCAAGTATTTCCTCTGATAACATCAGTGTTGACAAATACTCTAAACCAGAGGGACCTACCTGCAGAGAAGTGTGGTCCTATAACGAGGGCAGAGTTTGGGACACAGGCATTCCCAGATTAAAATCCCAGCTCAGTAACCTATGGTCTGTATTACTTTGAATGAGTTACTTCTTTCAGCCCTAGTTTCTCATCTGTAGAATCTGTCTAGAATGTGGCTACCCACAAAATATGAGAGAGTTGATAAAAGCATAAAATTAGGTAATATAAAAAGAAACCCCTAGGACTTCCCTTTTATGTAGTAGACACTCAATAATTTGTCTCACCAGGGGCGCCTGGGTGGCTCAGTGGATTAAGTGTCTGACTCTTGATTTCAGCTCAGGTCATGGTCTCAGGGTTGTGAGAAAGAGCCCCATGTCAGGCTCCAACTCCATTTGGGCATGGAGTCTGCTTAAGATTCTCTCTCTCCCTCTGCCCCTCCCCTTCTCTCTCCTTCTCTAGAAAGTAATAATTTTTTCTCCATTGTGTTGCCACTGTACATTGTCTGTGCTTTCTTTTTATCTCATAAATCGTTCCTTTGCATCCTAGAAACTTTCCCATAGTAGGTGCTCAATGATTTATAGCCAAAACTGAAAAAATAGAAAAAAGAAAAAGTAGAGACAGTAGTCTCAGTTGCCAGAAAGCTTACTCTCTGATATTGGGAAATGATTCTCAAAATTTGTTATAATTGGAAAACAGTTATGTAGTCCATTTCCTCAGCTGTCAAGTGACAACTAGGTAAAGGAACAGATGATAGGGTTTTGACTCAAAAGATACAGATGAAGAATTTTTGAAACCCCTAGTGTTAAATATGGTCTCTGAAGTTATTTCTAGCCCATACTAATTGTATGAATCTCCATGAACAAGAACAAAACAGTGCACCACAGATTGAATATGGGGGCTATGAGGAGACAAAGTATAGGGAAGGAGTAGGGTAACACTGGTCTTCCTACTGTGATTCCCATTTAACCTTTCCTTTCTGATGTGCTGTCTCTCCCAAATGTAGCCCTGTTCTGCCTGTATACCTACTATAAGATGTCCACACCCTTTACCTTTTTGGTCCAAAACCTACTGTATTCATTTGCTGTGGGGCTGCTGTGGCAAAGTACCACAGATTGGGTGGCTTAAGGAACAGAAATTTATTGTCTCACAGTTCTGAAGACTCAAAGTCCAAGATCCAGGGGTGGGCAGGTTTGGTTCTTTCTGAGGGCTGGAGAATTGGTTTCAGACATTTCTCCTTGGCTTGTATGTGGCCATCTTCTCTTTGTTCTCTTTTTATAACATCTTCTGTCTGTGCATGTCTCTGCATCCATATTTCCCATTTTTATAAGGAGAGCAGTCCTATTGGAATGGGGTCCACCCTAATAATGTCATTTATTTAATTACCTCTGTAGAGGCCCTATCTCCAAATAAGGTCACATTCTGGGATACTGGGGGTCAAACCTTCAAAATACAAATTTCAGCAGGACATATTTCAACCCATAGCACCACCACTCCTGGTAGAGAGAAAATATCAGTATGAATTGTCAGGGAGGTATAGGAAGGCAAAGAGACTGGTTTATTTTTTTCCTACAAAGGAGTTAGATAAGAGGTGATGTGATAGAAAGGAAAGAGCAGTAGCCATAGAGTCAAGTAGTCCCAGATCTGTATCCTGTCTCCAGGCCATTCACTGAGGTAGTATCACCATTCCAGGGCCCCTGTCTTAGGGACATTTCAGGAAAAATAATATTTCTTCCATTCCAACCAGCAACTTTATGGGCTGAAAAATTACAGTAGCTACTTATTTTTATCTATTTTAGGAGAACAACTGTACTCTTACCAGTGAGTTTGAGAGGTCTTATCTTGGGATGAAAATTGTGGATATTTTTTGCTTCCAGTGCTGGTTGGTTTTAAAGGAAGGGAAGGGAACGGAAGGGGAAGGGGAAGGGAGGGGAAGGGAAGGGAGGAAGGGAGAAAAGAAGGAAAAAAGGAAGGGAGGAAAGGAAGGAGGGAGGGAAGGAAGAAGGAAGGAGAAAATTTTGGATATTTTGATAAAGATATGATTCTTACTCTCCAAACAAAAAAAAAAAAAAAAAACTGATACGTGAACCTATTGAGAAAGCCCTGTAACTTTCCACTAAGCATTGTCAGCCACTAATTTCATCAAGCTAATGTAACAGGACAGTCAAGTGACTTGCCTTTAATTTGTTATGATTGTGTTATATTTATGAAAAGCAGAGCTAAAACAGCTGATAGCAAGTATTTAGACACTGATTGTTTTCGTAAATAGTTTTAAGACTACTGCTAAATCTAAGTAGACACTGAGTAAGTTTTCTCAGTACATGAAGTATAAATCATTCTTTCTGTAGTAATAAGTCATTAAGTACATGCAAATACTATAGATTATTACCTCATTTCACACATATTTTTATGGTACTTGTCTGATTGTAAATATGTATTACCTTTGAGATTTAAACTAAAGAGAAGAAGTGAGAAGAGACTTATCATGCAGGAATTTATTGTGTTCTCCTGAAGAGGCAATCACACCAACACCATAGGTAGGAAAGAATATTTTGCTGTTTCTCTGTCACATCATTAGAGTAGTTAATCTAAAGCCATAAGTTTTTGTCTTCTGGGCCAAGAAATTTTAAGTAAAATACTAACAAAAATGTTATGCTTTTAAATGAGAAGTGAAAGAATCTTTATCCTTTTTATTTGAGTTTCCAGAAATGGCACACTCCATAAAAAATTGTATCATTTTTATTTTTAAACTGAGTTTCTTGCATTAGTCAGTAAACAATTTATTTGGTGAACATTCTCTGTGCACACAGATACACCATGTGAACATTTAGGAAACAGAAGGTACTTGAATTTGTGAGATTTAAATATTTTCTCACAGTTGATCCAGTGATACTGCAGTTGAAATAAAATCACATATAAATGAAATACCACTTTCTACTAAAAAGCAAGTATAGATTTTGTATCATTGTTTTAATAAGGACAATAACGATTCCATGTATTCAGTAGAACATCTTTTAGATCTTTAGCGTGTTTCTGTCCACGTACCTTCGAAGACACCTGTAAAACTCCACCTGTCCTAATCACAAATACGCATGTGCATTTAATTACATTATCTGACCACATATTTTCATAGTCTTGCAAATACTATTAAATTTTGAAAGTATAGATAGAGCAATGATTTCATGTCTCACTGTTCTAAAAACATGTGCATGTATGTGCTAATATTCATACAAATACATAAAATACAAACTCTGTAGATCAAAGGTGACAAGTAAAAGATTACAACCAGGGTAGCAGCTTTTGGCCATCTAACCAACTTCCTTGCTGTGGCCCACAAACCCACTCCTGCCCTTCCTCCAGGGTGAACGTTCTCACATTCTCCTAAGCAGTAGCATTATACCTCTGTCCTCCCTCAGTGACTGAGTATCTACCAAGCACCTGTTCAGGGGCAAGCACTGAAGATTCAGAATTAGAACAAGGAGCACATAGTCTAAATAGAGGAGAGAAGTGAGGAAGCCATGATCATCTCACCAGGTGGCCAGTGATAGAGGAATGGGCGAAAGAACAGCACAGAGAAAGGAGCACAGAACTCACGGAGGGATATCTGGGAACATTATGAAGAGCCAGGACAACTTGAGCAGCTGTTAAGTGGAGATGACCAAAAGTCAGGAATGACAGAAAAAGTGAAAAGAGTTTGTTTTGACTAAAAATCTAGTCTGTAATTAGTTACTACAATTGAGAGTTAAATGCAGTGGTTAAAATCCTGGCAGCCGTAGCAAATAAATTACATAGTTCTCAGTACATGAAGCTGATTACATGAATCTTCCAGAATGTATTAGGAGAAACACTTTATTTTATTTTTATTTTTATTGCAGTATAGTTCACATACAATGTTATATCAGTTTCAGATGTACCGTATAGTGATTCACCAATTCTATACGTTACTCAGGCTTGTCGTAAGTGTACTCTTAATCCCCTCCACCTACTTCACCTATCTCCCCCACTCACCTCCCCTCTGGTAACCTCCAGTTTGTTCTCAGTAGTTAAGAATCTGTTTCTTGGGGGGCACCTGGGTGGCTCAGTCGGTTAAGCATCTATCTTTGGCTCACGTCATGATCCCAGGGTCCTGGAACAGAGCCCCCATTGGGCTCCCTGCTCAGCAGAGAGTCTGTTTCTCCCCCTCCCTCTGCCTGCCACTCCCCTTGCCTGTTTTCACTCTCTCTCTCTCTGTCAAATGAATAAACAAACTCTTTAAAAAACAGTGTTTTTTGGTTTGTCTCTTTCTTCCTTTGTTCATTTTTTTTTGTTTCTTAAATTACACATATGAGTGAAATCATACTGTATTTTTCTTTCTCTGTCTGGCTTATTTAGCTCAGTGTTACACTTCCTAGCTCCATCCATGTTTTTGCAAATGGCAAGATTTCATTCTTTTTTATAGCTGAATAATATTCCATTGGATATATATACCACTTCTCTCTTTCTGGTTTCAGGTTCTTATTTAAATTCTAGTTAATTAACATACAGTGCAATATTAGTTTCAGATGTAAAACTTACTGATTGATTACTTGCATATACTTGCTCATTGCAAGTGCCCTCCTTAATCCCCATCACCCATTTAGCCCATCCCCCCACCCACCTTCCCTCCAGCAACCTTCAGTTTGTTCTCTAGAGTTAAGAGTCTGTTTTATGCTTTGCCTCTCTCTATTTTTTCTTTCCCCTATGTTCATCTGTTTTGTTTCTTAAATTCCACATACAAGTGAAATTGTCCAGTATTTGTCTTTCTCTGATGGACTTATTTTGCTTAACATAATACACTCTAGTTCCATCCACCTGGTTGCAAATAGGAAGATTTCATTCTTTTTGGTGGCTGAGTAATATTCCATTGTATATATGTACTACCTCTACTTTATCCATTCATCAGTTGATGGACATTTGGACCTTCCCCATAATTTGGCTATTGTTGATAATGCTTCTATAAACAGTGGGGTGCATGTACCCCTTCAAATCTGTATTTTTGTATCCTTTGGGTAAATACATAGTACTTCAAATTTCTGGATTATGGGGTGGTTCTATTTTCAACTTTTTGAGGAAACTTCCTACTGTTTTCCAGAGTGGCTGCACCAGTTTGCAGTCCCACCAGCAGTGCAAGACGGTTCCCCTTTCTCCACATCCTCACCAACATCTTTTGTTTCCTGTATTCTGTTTTTTGTTTCCTGTATTCTTTATTCTGACAAATGTGAGGTGTTATCTGTTTGTTGTTTTGGTTTGCATTTCCCTGATGATGAGTGATGTTGAGCATCTTTTCATGTGTCTATTGGCCATCTGGATGTCTTCTTTGGAGAAATGTCTGTTCATGTCAGTTATAAATAGTGAAAGTTTGACTTCTTCCTTGCTGATTTGGATGCCTTTCATTTCTTTTTATTGTCTGATTGCTGAGGCTTCAGTACAGACTTCCAGTACTGTGTTATATAACAGTGGTGAGGGTAGACATCCCTGTCTTGTTCCTGACCATAGAGGAAAAGCTGTCAGTTTTTCCCTCCCGAGGATATTAGCTGTGGGTCTTTCGTATATGGTCTTTATAATGTTAAGGTGTATTCTCTATCCCTCTATCCCTTTATGATGTTGAGTTGTGTCCTCTATCCCTACTCTGTTGAGGGTTTCTAAAGATACAAATGTAGTGATCCAAAGGGGCATGTGCACCCGAATGTTTATAGCAGCAATGTCCACAATAGCCAAACTATGGAAAGAGCCCAGATGTCTATCAACAGGATGAATAATGTGGTAGTAAAATGTGGTGTATATATACAATAGAATACTATGCAGCCATCAAAAGAAATGAAATCTTGCCATTTACAATGATGTGGATGAAACTAGAGGGTATCTTGCTAAGCGAAATAAGTCAATCAGAGAAAGACAATTATCATATGATCTCTCTAATACGAGGAATTTCAGAGGCAGGGCAGGGGGTCATGAGGGGTAGGGAGGGAAAAAATGAAACAAGATGGGATCAGGAGGGAGACAAACCATAAGAGACTCTTAATCTCATGAAACAAACTGAGGATTGCTGGGGGGTTGGGAGGGTAGAGATAGGGTGGTTGGGTTATGGACATTGGTGAGGGTATGTGCTATGGTGAGTGCTTTGCAGTTTGTAAGCCTGATGATTCACAGATCTGTACCCCTGGGTCAAATAATACATTATATGTTAATTTTTTTTAAAAAAGGCAGGGAGAAAAAATACACTAAAGCTAAAAAAAATGAGAGAGAGAGAAAGAAAGACTGGATATTGTACTTTCTCAGATGTTTTTCCTGCATCTGTTGAGAGGATTATATGTTCTTATCCTTTTTTTTTTATTAATGTGGTTCATGACTACTGATTTGCATATATTGAACCACCCTTGCAGCCCAGGAATAAATCCTACTGGATCATGGTCAATGATTCTTTTAATGTACTGTTGAATTCAGTTTGCTGGTATTTTGTTGAGAATTTTTACATCCATGTGCATCAGAGATAGTGACCTGTAATTCTCTTTTTTAGTGGGGTCTGTCCAGTTTTGGAATCAACGTAATGCTGGCCCTGTAGAATGAGTTTGGAAGTTTTCCTTCCATTTCTTTCTTTTGGAACAGTTTATGAAGAATAGGTATTAACTCTTCTTTTTTAAATGTTTGGTAAAATTTCCCTTGGAAGCCATCTGGCCCTGGGATTTTTTTGGTAGGAGATTTTTGATTCCTGATTCAGTTTCTTTGCTAGTTATGGGTCTGTTCAAATTTTCTATTTCTTCCTGTTTCAGTTTTGGTAGTTTATATGTTTTTAGCAATTTATGCATTTCTTCCAGATTGCCCAACTTGTTGGAATATAACTTTTCATAATATTCCCTTATAGTTATTTGTATTTCTGTGGTATTGGTTGTGATCTCTCCTCTCATAAATGATTTTATTTATTTGGGTCCTTTCTCTTTTCTTTTTGGTAAGTCTGACTAGGGGTTATCAGTTTTGCTAATTATTTTGAAGAATCAGCTCCTAGTTTCATTGATCTGTTCTATTTTGTTGTTGTTGTTTCTATTTCATTATTGCTGCTCTAATCTTTATTATTTCCCTTTCTCTGCTGCCTTTAGGCTTCATTTATTGTTCTTTTTCTGGCTCCTTTAGGTGTTAAGTTAGGTTTTATGTTGGAGATTTTTCTTGCTTCTTGTAGTAGGCCTCTATTGCTATATACTTCCCTCCTAGAACCATTTTTTGTTTCATCCCAAAGGTTTTGGACCATCACATTTTCATTTTCATTTCTTTCCCTGTATTTTTTTCCCCCTTAATTTCCTGGTTGACCCCCTCATTACTTAGTAGAGTATTCTTTAACCTCCATGTATTTGTGGTCTTTCCAAATTTTTTTTTCTCATAGTCGATTTCAAGTTTCATAGTGTGTTGTGTGGTTAGAAAATATGCATGTATACCATTTCTTCTCTGTCAGTGAGCACTTGGGCTGCTTCCTTAATTTGGCTCTTGTAAATAATGCTGCAGTAAACATAATAGTGCATATATCCTTTTGAATTAGTGTTTTCATATTCTTTGGGTAAAAACCCAGGAGTGGAATTACTGGTTCATACGGTAATTCTCCTTTTAATTTTTTGAGGAACTTCCATATTGTCTTCCACATTGACTACACCAGTTTGCATTCCCGCCAACAGTCCATGAGGGTTCTTTTTTCTCCATATCCTCACCAACAATTGTTTCTTGTGTTTTTGAGTTTAGTCATTCTGATAGATATAAAGTGATATATCATTATGGTTTTGATTTGTGATATTGAGTGATACTGAGCATCTTTTCATGTGTTTGCTCACCATCCAGATGATGTTTTTGGAGGAATGTCTGCTCATTTCTTCTGCCCATTTTTAAATTGGATTATTTTGGGGGCTGTTGTGTTTTATAAGTTCTTTATAGATTTTGGATACTAGCCCTTTATCGAACATGTCATTTGCAAATATCTTCTCCCATTCAGTAGGTTGTCTTTTAGTTTTGTTAAATGTTTCATTTGCTGTGCAGAAGCTTTTTATTTTTATGATATCCCAATAGTTTATTTTTGCTTTTGTTTCCCTTCCCTCAGACATACCTGGAAAGATGTTGCTATAGCTGGTATCAGAGAAATTACTGCCTGTGTTCTCTTCTAGGATTTTTATAGTTTCAGGCCTCACGTTTAGGTCTTCAATCCATTTTGAGTTAATTTTTGTGTATGGTGAAAGAAAGTGGTCCAGTTTCATTCTTTTGCATGTATCTGTCCAGTTTTCCCAACACTATTTATTGAAGAGACTTTTTCCCATTGCATGTCCTTGCCTTCTCTGTCAAAGATTAATTTACCATAGAGTCATAGGTTTGTTTCTCGGCTTTCTATACTGTTCTTTTGATCTATGTGTCTCTTTTTACACTAGTATCATACTGTTCTGAGTTCTACAGTTTTGTAGTATAACCCAGATTCTGGAGTTGTGATTTTCTTTCTCAGGATTTCTTTGGATGTTTGGGTCTTTGTGGTTCCATATAAATTTTGAGATTGTTTGTTCTAGTTTTGTGAGAAATGCTGTTGGTGTTTTGATGGGGATTGCATTAAATTTGTAGATCATTTTGGGTACTATGGACATTTTAACAATATTTGTTCTTCAAATCCATGAGCATGGAGTATCTTTCCCAAGATATTTTCTTAACATTTAAATTTAAAGATTTATATATCATTCATGAGGAGACAATGAACAACACAATAGATAATTTCTTTAATTATAGTGTTATTGTTGGTGTTGTTAGTTAAGACAAAAAATATTCTTTGTATGGCTGGTTTCTATAATGACTGATGACAAATAGCCTAAGTTTTAATGCTGAGATCTGAGCTTCTGAAGGCCTTTCTTCTGGGAACTAGAATAATTTAGTACTAACATAAAGCTTACTGATGGTTTGCCTTGGCACTATGGATCAGCAAATCTACAGAAATTAATAATCAGGAAATCCACTGGTCTGTTTTTCAGTTGGAGTCAATTGCCTCCACCAGACTTTTGGTAAAAAGCTGTTTCCTTTAAGTTTATTGCAATATCATAAACACTGGAAAGGTTTTGGTTATTGAAAAAACCGTCAGGCACCAAAGACAGTGTGTTAAGTAGTAGCCTAGTTTCCTTTGTTTGCCAAAATACATTTGATTAGGAACCCCAGTTGGCTATCTTGGAACACTGTTAAACTCTCTCTGCCACGGTACTGACAATCAAATAGGTACCTAAGTTTGCATACCACACAATTTACTTAAGATAAATAATCCATCTGTGCTTTATTCTCATATGAAATAAAAACGATTGCTGTACTTCCATATAGAGTCATTCTTAGAACTTCCCCCAAAAAATCCTCATAAAAGTCATGGAAAAGTACTTAGCAAGGCATAAAGAACAATGCAGTGCTTCATAATGGTCTTTTTTGAAAAAAAAAAAAAATGCACTTATAGATCTTTAGTTATTATTTAAATCCAGTATTGCTTCCATCCATGAATATTGAAATGTTTTCATTCGTATAATAATTCTTATAAAACGCCCTAAAACGAATCTTCCGTATCAGTGTAGAATTTGAATACTAAGTTTTTTTGCCCAAATCATGCAGACTCACCAGTTTCAGAGCCATCAATAAACCCATGTGTCTTGACACCCATGCTTTGTCTTTAAAGACCAAGTGACACTTTTTAGCATAAGTTATTTCAGCAGACAAATTTTGTTTTGAAGACAGGCCAGAAATCTATTAGGATGCAGCATTGATAAATCTTTTTCTTATGAATATATATTACCTCTGAAAATCCCGAGTGTGTATGATGAAATAGTTGTTTTGAGAGGTCTGCTTAAGGTAGCAGACTCATGTTTGGTACATTCCATTGAGCCGTTGCCTTTTCAGACCCTTCCCACCAACAGAGAATAGCCAGAGGTAGCTAGCCTAGTAACTTAAGGTTTCTAAAAGTGAGCTGTGTGGGAGTTTAATGAGGATATTTAGAAAGTGGAAGATAAGTAGTCATTCTGAGAACACAGATATTTTTATTGGAGTTGTTTATAACTCAACTCGAGGTGGAATGTAGCTTACACAAATCATAATGCCAGATGACAGTTATTTTCTAGTCTGTTTTTAAAATGGTTTACTTGTTGAAGTATAAGCAGTATGCAGGTTCATTCTGGAAAAGCATTTATTGCCCAATCCTATGGCCTTCTAACCCAAGAAGAATAGCTACACCTAGCTCCCAATTGTTTATGAAGGGATTGTTTATTCAGGGAATTATCTATAGTAAAACCATCTTTGGCTAGCTTTCCTTTGCTTCCCAGAACATTGCTGTGCCACTTTTCCTCAATACAAAACTCATATGTTTTCACCAAATGCAAGCTACTTTTATTTGTGCCTAGAAAAATATAATCAGGAGAATAAACTCTCTCTCCTCTTCTACTACCCTCCTCTCTCCATTATTTTGAAATATTAAAAAACTAAATGTGAATTATTTTGGATTACTTACCCTTTTTAGAAACCATTCTTGCCCTTAAACACATTATTAACATTTTTTAAATGCCACTATTAAAATTTACCATATATTTATTTCACAGATTCAGATATGTACACGCAAATTCAAATATGCACACGTGAATATCAGTGTTACATTTTATAGAAGTTGAAAAAAAGAGACTACAATCTACTCTCTTAAATTACTGTGTTAGTATAGACTTTCTTCATTATAAGTTGTATCACTCCAATTCAAATTGTTTACAAACAAAAGTAACTTATTGATTCATGTAAATGGAAAAACCCAGGGATAGATTTACTTCTGGTACTACTAGATATTGGGGCTCAAACTCTGCCATTAAGACCGTCTCTCCAGGGGCGCCTGAGTGGCTCAGTGGGTTAAAGCCTCTGCTTTCGGCTCAGGTCATGATCTCAGGGTCCTGGGATTGAGCCCCATATCGAGCCCCATATTGAGCCCCATATCAAGCCCCATATCAGGCTCTCTGCTCGGCTGGGAGCCTGCTTCCCCTTCTCTCTCTCTGCCTGCTTGTGATCTCTGCCTGTCAAATAAATAAATAAAATCTTTAAAAAAAAAAAAAAAACCTCTCTCCGTCTTCTTCTCTACTTTCCTTTGCCTTTTGGCCTCATTTTTTCCTTGAAACAGGGCTTTCTTCACCCAGTACAGGGTGCATAGATAAAAACACATCTAGCATCCAGATAAGAATGTTAGTGAAAACTTATTGGCCCTGCTTGGGTACTATGATGATCCATGAACTAGTCACTGAAGCCAGAGAGACTAAACAATAGGACTGGCTGTGACTGGTGAGCCCGGGCTAGCTTTATGTCTTGAAGGCTTTGGAGCTGAGCATGACATTGTAATTTTTGGTCCGACAAGGACTATGAATCGAAGAGGAGAGCTTCCCCAAAGAAGGGTTTGGGATATGTCCATCATAGTTGTCCTTGTATCAGTTTCTCTAGTTTCTTGGAAAATGTACATGCCACAGTCAGATGCTTATGTCATCTGATGCAGAGAAAAAAGAAAATGTGGGATAACTAAATATGGGAAGATCCTACATTTTAAACACTTGAACTGATCCATCAGCAGATTGTTTTCCCGTTTGTGATTTTGAAATACAGACCTAAATATTCAAAGCCCTGGGTCCTTTTGCCGCATTTATCAATTACTTCATGAAACCTGTGGCCCACTAGGTGGAGGGCCTACTTGCAGAAGTATTCATTCCAGCTAGTACTTTCAAGTCCTGGGTGGTCCCTACTCATTTACCCACTTATAGCCTAAGATAGCATAACAGTATCTATACCACAGAACAGTTTGTTTTTTGTTTTTGTTTTTGTTTTTAAGAGTTTATTTACTTATTTATTTGAAAAAGTGTGTTTTCCAGTTGCGGGAGGGGCAGAGAGGGAAGGGAAGGTGAGGAAGAGGGAAAGAATCCCAAGCAAACTCTCACTGAGCACAGAGCCATACGAAGGACTCAGTCTCACAACCCTGAATTCATGACCTTAGCCAAAAGCAAGAGTCACACTTAACCAACTGAGCCACCCAAGGCACCCCACCATAAAACAGTTTTAACATTTGCACATACAGAGACTTAGTCTACTAGTTCTTCATATTAATCCTACTTTAGCCATTGTTACAATCAAATTAATCTTTTCAAGGGAGAACTTATGATATTGGGGGGTTATTTTCTTCAGTATTTAATTGCTCTCTTGGTTATACCTTATATGGTAGCTATCTTTTAGCACAAAATAAAAGACTGTAATACTCTGTTTTATAGCAATTATTTGAGATTAGCAGGGTCTTACACACTTATGACAAAATTGTTTCTTAACTCTCACAGATAAATATATTATACCTTATTATTTAAAGTAAAATGTAAAAATTGAGGACCTATCTTGTTACTCATAAATTATTTTTATATCCAGCTGAAATAATATGAGTTCTTAGAATCTCTTTGCATTTGTCCTTTATCCCAGTTCTGCTTTTCTATTTCTTATTTCACTATTTTATTGTATGTCAGCTTCTTGTCATCTCCCTTAAATCCTTGGTGGAAAAAAGTAAGAATATTAGTTAATCAATAAGTTACCCAAACAAACAGAAATTACCGATATATCAGTTGCTCTTTCTCCACTTGTCCTCAGAGAAGATAGAAAATATACGGCAATGTCCTTTCAATACTTTATATACAGTAAAATTTATTTAGTATTACGTAGTAACTAGATTTCAAAATTAGATTGCTCTCACACACACACATAAACATATTCATTAAGTATATTGATAGACAGGTCAGTTTATTATAAAGTATTGTATTTCACTGATTATAAGATGCAGTTTTAACTACCTAAACTACAACTATATCTTGCAGTCAGTATTGTAAGAAAGCATTGGGTTATGGCTTAATTGGCATTGTTTTTTCTTTCAAAGTGGTAGATAGAATAATGGCAGATCTTAAAATCAATGGCGTTTTGAATCTGATGACACATAATACTCCAATTATCTTTGTTCATTTTCCACCCAGAAGTGTTTCATTTATGTGAAAATTGTGTTAATCAACATCTTTTAAGAAGTCTAGGTTTGGCTTCAAAATTCCCTTTTGTAAAACAAAGTTTATTTTTGTAATGTTAATTGTCAATTATTTTTTTTTAAGATTTTATTTATTTTATTTGACACACAGAGATTACAAGTAGGCAGAGATGCAGGCAGAGAGAGAGAGAGAGGAGGAAGCAGGCTCCCTGCTGAGCAGAGAGTCTGATGCGGGGCTAGATCCCAGGACCCTGGGATCATGACCTGAGACGAAGGCAGAGGCTTTAACCCACTGAGCCACGCAGGTGCCCCAATAGTCAATTCTTGATGTGTCTATTTTATAAATTCAAAATTTTGTTACCATATTTCTTAACTCAGAGCACACTTTGATTAATACCACCATTCAGCCATCATGTTCACAGTTCTTTTTGTATATACAAAAAGCACTGGTGTCACTTAAATATTAGCAATTTATTTTTAAGGTTGAGGTGTAATTTTATATATTTCATTCAAAGTCAAAACAGTGTAATATTGAGAACCTGCAACTCTTAAATGTGAAAGTATTTACATTAATATTGATAATTCAGTTATGACTCTCTTGCCTTAAGTCTCTTTGGTATGTTTCTGTTCTGATTTAGTGCCTGGTTTAAAGATTAATGTTACAGGGTAATTTACTGCAGCTTCACAGATGGTATTTGAATCTTTGTAAATGGGCTTTGGAATCTATGCACAATCCATATAATGTTAGGTTAACATCAGTGTAAATGTTGAACTTAAAACGGTTCTAAAAGATCATGATAGAAATTTCATTATTCCTTTCTTAAAAACCATAAATTTTGAGGGGATTTCAAGGGCTAAATATTTTTATTTCACTAGCATGGTTAAGATACAACCAGCTCCTTCTATTTGAAATCACCAGCCCCTATATGTTGAAAATAAACATAAAAAATAAATTACCTTGTTTTAAACTGTTCTAAAGTTCTAGTCACAGGAGAAGTTACTGTTCTTATTTTTACAGCTTCCTATATGAAATGCTTTATAGAATCCACAAACACACATTGCTTTTAGTGTCTTTCCTTTGATGTCTATAAAAGACCCATTCAAAACTGGAGGTAAGTGCTCCTAATGTGCACAACAGAATTTGGCTGAAGTTATTTCAAGCTCTTAGAGATAACCTTTCTCTACATGTCTTCTGAGGGAAAAACTGGTACCAACAATACCAGTTAAGCTGTAATTAGTGTAACTAACAACTAATATGAAAGAGCAGATAGAGGTCATTCTGAAGAATGTAAAGGTATTAGCAGGTTAAGGTTGTAGGGCATCCTATCCTCTGGCTTAATCTGTTGCCCTAGCTGGTGAGATTGGTTGCAGTCATCAGTGCTCTCTGACCCTGAGGTGTTGCTCTCTCATAATTTATTGGTCACATGCCAAGTTCCTCTTTCCTGTCTAGTGAGATGACTTTGGGAATGGCAGATTCATTTTAAAGTTCTTGTTACAAATGTCTGCGGATCTTCAACCTTTTAACGTAGATAGAGGTTTACAGATTAATTTGCCTTAATGTGCTTGTCGTCCCAGCCCTAGACTGTATGAAATTGTCATTTTGCTGCTGTACAGAATATGATTTGCTGAGATCATTTAACATGTATTATGAGAGGAACGTTTAAAATCTAACTATTAAATCAGATGTTGTGTAACTGACTCTAATACATACTGAATATTCTACTTTTTATGGGCCACTTCTTCAAATTTAATTGCCCACCAGTAGCTTTTGTTTATGTTTACAGTCAACTCAAATGCACTTAAAGGATAAGAATTTAACAGAAAAATGACCTTTTGTTTTCATGAGGTGTAGTTAACCCCTCTCTTGTAGTGTCTGGCTTTGGATTCTTTCTCATCTCATTACGTGATACCAACACATAAATAGGAGGAATGCCATAGAACTTTAATCGTTCTTTTCCTTTTCCCATTAAAGTCATGCCTGCAAGATTTCTGTATTTCTATACTTTTTTTCTATTTAGAAAAACTAGAAAGTTTTGTGGGGTTTTTCAGGGTGGTTTTTTTTTGGTGATTTTTTTGTTTTGTTTTGTTTTGTTTTAGGCAGTAGGCAGCTCAAGAGAGCAAGCACTATTAAGAGTGAAAAGGAATCATTTTTCCTTTCAATTTTTTGTCACTATCTTGGTCTCAGGTTATCATTGCTATCATTTGTAATTATAGATTTTATTAAACTATAGATTATTTATCATCCATGAAGTAAGCTAGGGAAGTTTCCAGTAACTGAAGTTTTATGGTGGGAGGCATTAAACCACATGACCCCAAAGAAAAGAAAAGAGAAAAGAACATTTAAAATTCAAGTTATCCCAGATCATGTGAATATCTAAATACTTAAAGAATGTACTATATGTTGGCTAATTGAACATAATGCATTTAAAAAAAAGAAAGGAATGTGTAGACTTAATCATAGTTCTCATTTAAGTACTGCAAGAAATAATTAGGATATATTTTTCCCTTGAGTCCTCCGTCTTAGTGTTTTATATGTATACTTCTAGTGGCTCACAGATAAACCTTTTTTTTTAATTTAGTAATTACGTGTTTGTTCTAACATATATTAGAAAAGGTATGAATAACACAATGAAACCCATTGAATGACAGCTTAGGACTAGGCAAAGAGAAAAAGTGAATTGATTTAAAGAAATTTAAAGATATCTTCATAGTAACAGTGCTTTGTATATATGGCAAAATACATAAAAGTATTATACAAATGAATGAAATTAAGTAAACAATGTTCTGTCTCAATGTGAAATTCTCATATTTTTCCTTCTAGTCAGGAAATCACAAGATACTCATATCCCTCTATTTCTACATGCTATCTATTGGTTGTCATTTATTTAATTTATGTATATGTATGTGTGTACATGGTAGTTTCATCTTTTGTTTCTGAAACCAACCAGCTTCTCTGGACTTCAGTCTCGGGACTAGATGACATCTGAGGTTCCTGTCAGGAAGGGTTATCAGTGGTCAGATGGTGCAGTTCCTCGTGGTTGGGAATCACGTATGTGTAACTCCATCTAAGCAGTAGATCCCAAATCATCATTAATATGTTTGTTCTTATGGACTGAGTCATATGTTCTAATCACAAATTTAAGAATGATTTTGCTGGGGATGCCTGGGTGGCTCAGTGGGTTAAGCATCTGCCTTCGGCTCAGGTCATGATCCCAGGATGCTGGGATCAAGTCCCACATCAGGCTCCCTGCTCAGCGGGAAGCAGCTTGATTCTCCCTGTGCCTGCTGCTCCCACTACTTATGCACTCACTCTCTGTCTCCCCGACAAATAAATAAATAAAATCTTCAAAGAAAAAAAAAAGAATGTTTTCGCTTTCGCTTATCCCTGTGCTTGCCCCAAACTAACAACTTTTTCCCCAGACTAACAAGTTTAAGTATTGTATCAATAATTTAAAACTGTTTAGAATTAAAGAACAGGCTGATGCTACTTAAAGTTCACACAGACGCCAATCTTTTCATGCTAGGATTTCTTGAGCAATGACACCAAGGGCAGTATTGGAAAGTCTTATTTTTTCCCTCTTCTGTACTATCTTACGATTAACTATGAGAGGAGGACATCAAAGCTGAACTGACTTCAAAGCCTGTAGCACTTACAGTTCCCAGCTGGTATCATACCGGGCCACCTCTCCCAAGTAGCAGTTCATCTTAGAGAGAGCTGCCACGCGAGGTTCCACCCCCTGCTTCCCGCCTTCCCCTTTTTCAAACCTATCAAACTAAAAACTGCTCCTTAAACCAATCTCAGAAACCAGTCCGGAGGGGGGGGGGGGCACATATTAGCTTAACTTCAAGATTTCCCCATTGCAAAATAGGCCATGTTTATTATTCATTCACTCACTCACTCATTCATTCAACTTTTCCCAAAATTATGCCTTTTACCACAGGGTCCTGGGCGCTGTTCACACTATGTTCTTCACTATATGTGTTTTAAAAGTCTAATATCCACATGTAGGTAAGATTGTGTATACACCTTCCACTTTAATTAGGCATCACAAAATGAAAAGTTAAAAGATGAGTCTGGTAGTTGGCCCTGTAAATCACTGAAGTTAAAAGAAATGAAATAAAATATTCGTTGTCCATTAGAATGCCTGAAGTATAATTTTTGGAAACACATGCTTTCTCTAGTGACAGAAATAAAGTTTCACAGATATACAGTTTCCTGACTATGTGAAAATTAGTATTTTAATTAATTTTTAATATTAACTTTAATGTTTGAGCTTGTCCCATACTCGTAACAAAATATTAGTTACAAGTTACAAAAATATTACAGAGGCCAGTTTCTTGAGAACTGTAGAACCTAGTATAAGCTGAAGATTGGGTTGGTTGGTTGGTTGGTTGGTTTTAAGATTTTATTTATTTATTTATTTAGAGAGGTCATGCAGAGGGTGGGGCAGAGGGAGAGAGAGAATCTCTAGTAGACTTCCCACTGCTGAGAGCAGAGCCCATCACAGAGCTGGATCTCGTGACCCTGAGATCATGACCTGAGCCGAGATCAAGAGTCAGACGCTCAGCCGACTCAGCCTTCCAGGCACCCCATCAGTTTTTCTTTTAATAGTCACAGCTCTTGATATCTAGTAGGTAGTGTCCAGATCTTCAAGTTGTGGCACCAAGTAAGTTTTAATGATTCAGCTCTTCTCAAACCCAAATCATAAATGGTGTTCTGAATACTTTATGACAAAGGCTTTGATTGTGGATTATGGACATTAAATAGGCTCAATATAATGATTGTATTGTGTCAGACATGGAATGGACTGCCTTATGAACTAGTGAGCTTTCTGTCTTTTGAAGCATTTGGGTAAAGGCTTGATAGCCACTTTTCATAAATTTGATAGAATTCTTACCTTTGGTAGAAATTAGATGAAATAATCTTTGATGTCTATTGCAATCCTAACGTTCTGTGTTTTAAAATTAAAGGATGTGAGGAAATGAAGTTGAAAAATAAGTGATAGCAATAGCATGTGGCTACTGACTGCAGTCCAGTAATTAGATGGATTTTACAAAGAAAGATTCATAAATGGGTATCTTAAAAAGACTTGGAAGGGGAAAGGCACGATGGCCTAGGTAGATAAGGCTAAATAAACAACAAAATAATCACTTCTCTTCTAGTGTTGAAGGTTGGGGGAGAAAGAAACCTACTCTAAAATGTTCAGAAAAGTGAGCATAAGAAAAATGAGAAAGGGAGCTTTTATAAAGAGTGGGAACCCAAATGGATTTTTAGGGTGCTAAAAATAGAAGCCAAGGATTTTGTATCTGCATTACTTAAAGGGAAAGAACAAAACAGGTAGGAAAATTAGAAGTTCAGATTTTACTGTATTTGAGATGGATAGTAGATGGACTTCTTGACAGGTTCCATTTGCCTTAGGAAGGGTATTTAATAAGAACCTTCTGCAAGGTGATAACGTGGCCACAGCGGCTTGCGACCAAGATAGCATTTACACACGTTAGAACAAGATCCTGGAGTCACACTAAGATAGGGTGAAAAAGTGCATTGAAGGTTTAACAGTAGAACCAGAAGGGATATGTTGATTGAAAGTGGTAGAAGTCTTACCTGTAGGAAATGTATCAGTTGATGGTTCCCCCTAGTTGTGCTTTGAAGAGTATAATAATTGGGGACTACAAAAAGCATAGCCTGAGTAGAGAATCGTGAGAATCACAAACCAGTATGTGGCTTTGGGGCAGATGTTGAACTTCTCTGGATCTCTCATCGTTTTAGCATTAGTTAGGAAATAATTTTCATGATCCTTTCTGGCTCTGAGATTCTCTTCCAGAGGCCTAATTCAGATCAAATTAAATACACGCTTCGTGGTCTGAGAGTTCAAACACACTTAATGTTTCAGCTTACAACACCTGGTTTACTCTGCCTTGTAGATGATAGTCATGATAGAAAAGTCAGGGTAATTTTGTGAAGTTTCCAACATTTTGAGGTGTGTAAAAATTATGGGGAAATCTCCTGTGTGGACAGATAAGATGTGAAGATACCAGCGATGCTGGAGAAATTAAGTAGTGCTGAGAAAAATGAAGGCGGACCCCTCCATTTGAGTTTAAAGAAATGATTAGACGTATAAAAAAGGCCTCCAGGAGAGAATTGGCAATGTCGCCTCAAGAGCAGAGAACAGGCATCTATATCAGAAGTGAATCTGGAGGTTTCATTTATTGGCAATAAAACGATAGGGAAATCTCATTAACACATAGATGTTTTCTAGTGAAAGTAGAAAGGTACTACCAAAGAGCATTTAGAGAGATGAGAAGAAGCTAGAAAGTATAAAATCTACAAAGATTAAAAATGTAGAAAAATAATTTGAATTGCCATTAAAACCTAAAATCAGTAACATGTTAAGGTGGTTTTACTCCCCTGAAGCAAAATGTTTACCTCTTAACTTAATTTTTTGCTGTTGTTAAAACAGTTAAGTGCTTTCCAAAAATGTTAACTCTCTCATTTCCTGGGAATAGATTATGTATATATCAGGACCACACAACTAATTGGCCATTGTATTTGACTACTAATTATGGTTGCAGATTTTAAGGAGTCTACTTTAATACACAAATTATGATTTGTATGCCTTGGTATAATTTTTTTCCCCCAAGCTCTGGTATTCTGGGTTTCCTGAATATCCATATAAAAACATTACTCTCTGAGCCACGTTACATCCTCTATTTTGAAATAAGAATATGAATTACAATTGAGTCTTGAATAATAGGTGTTTGAACTTCATGGGTGCACATATACATGTATTTTTTCCATAAAAAGAGTACACTACTATAAATGTATTTCTTTCTCTTATGATTTCTTAGTAACTTTTTCTCTTATCTAGCTTATTATATTGTAAGAATACAGTATGTAATACATTTAACATACAAAATATGTGTTGTTCACTGTTTCTGTTATCAGTAAGACTTCCAGTCAACAGTAGGCTCTTCGTAAGTTTTGGGGAAGTCAAAAGTTACATGTAGATTTTCAACTGTGCAGGAGAATGGTACCCCTAACCCCCATGTTGTTCAAGAGTCAAATATATATGGAAATGATCATTTATAACAACATTAATATTATTTAACACTTAAGATCATTATATTGTTATTTTTTGGTTGGGAACTTTATGCCTATCCTCTTTCAAATGGTATATTTATCTACGAATGAAGATTATTTTCTAAATAACACATTAATTTGAAAGTTAGAAATAAGTGTAATTGTCTGAATGTGTTTTCTGTAACAGTTTATACCTTCAGTACTGATCACTGACATGCTCTCCCCGGCTCAGTGCCATTAATTCATTCACTACTGCTTTTGGAATGAAAATAAATTACCAAAGAATTTTTCATATGTGAATTTCTCTGTAGATTGTTGAGCCTTCTTATTTTTCTATGTGTTTGGCATTTTTTATGATTCCTAAAGCTAACTCTCTCCTTAACAACAACAACAACAACAACAACAACAACAAAACACTGTGACAACAGTTCTGAATCCTTTGGCTGAAGTCCAAGTTCCTGGTTGTTTTGCCACACTTAGTTCCATATCACTGAGTTAAAAAGGCAGGAGAGGCACTGCTCTGTGCTGACGCATTGGTCATGACCACTCCTACTTCATTCTCAACATTTTCCTACTAATCTCCTTCTACTTCTGCAGTAGTAAAAGAAGACGTAAAAATCTAGAATCAATTAACCAATGCAGTCTCTAGGGATCCATTGGGATTTTTTTTTTCCTTAAAATGTTATAATTTAAAGCAGTTGTTCAATAGATAAGATCTCATCCTGTGTTTCACATGTGAAAGGAGACATTCAAAAAAGTCTCCAAAACCTAAATTAAATACATATATCAAGCTATTACCATAGATAGTATATATTTCTTTGGTCTACAGAATTTACTTTAGCCTTTATTAAAAAAAAAAAAACCTGCCTCATGAATGGCTGATTGTACTGTGCACATTGAAGCAGAAATGCCAGAATCCTCTAAATAAATTGTTATTATGGAATAAGGCGGAACTTCAGCTCTGAATTTATATAATCCATTCCATTGTAGATTTTTTTTCATTGAAGAATACATTTCTCTGCCATAAATTGCACTGAGTATGAACAGCAGAGTCATTTGAGGTTCATTGAAAATATAGGAGAACATCATGTTTCCTGTCCTTTTGTTAAACTTGGCATATTGATTTTTTTTTGCACAGCTTGCAGCACCGAAATGTGATATACAGCTATGGCAAGACAAGCTAACCACATGTGAATTTGTTAAGTACTGCTGGATTAGCAGAAATTGTCTGACTGTGCAAATAGCAAGATTTGACTTCTCCAGGAACTCTTTACGACTTAATCAATTAAAATAACAAGTTTTTATTTTATTGCCCAGAATAAATCATTAGCAAAATTCATTTTATCCTGATCACTCATTTGTAGGATATTTACATTCACTTTGTTTATGTGTTTCAAGCAAAGTAATAAATAGGTAGGATTTGAACTGAAAGTTCATAGTCAAATGTAAAAAAGACAAAGATGTAACAAGTGTTACTGTTTTAATAATGATTCACAGATTTTGTTAAGAATGAGATTCTAGATTTTTATTTACATTTGCCATTCCTCTCTTTTTTAATATCTCTTTAGTGTTCGTGCTTTTGTTCTCTTTAGGCTCAAAGGCAGCAAGGATTTGGATTTGTCTAATTCGTCTTACCGCATTTAAATATAGAACCGTGTGGAAAAGGAGTCTGTGAACTAGGGCTCATTGCTCTTCTCCTTACCTTATGAAACCCCTTCCTTAAGTTCGTCCATTATACAGTTCTCCTTGCCTGACTTCAAAGAGTAGAGATGGAGGGAGGAGGAGTGATAACTCAGCAGAGTGGGTTAGCCACGGTTTCTCAGAAATGCCAGTGCTTTATCTATCAGGTTTATAAGGTTCTCTGAGTTCTCTTGGAAGCAGATAAACCATTGTGTGGTTTTCTGTAGAACAAAGCTGACAGTCTGTCTAAATCTGGGAGACATCCTTAATATCATGTATATGTGATCATGTTGTCGCCTGCCTTTTAGGAAGACACTTTCTGTATAACATCTCAATCTCCCCAAATTTGGATTTCTTTTATCAACATTTTTTATCAGCCTTTTTTTTTTTTTTTCAGAATTTGCTCTACTTCTCTCATTACTTTTAAACAGGTGGATATCTTATGAGATTGCATGCCAAATTTATTAGAAACAAGTCTTTTTAAATTATCTGGTAAAAGCACAAAGCATGAGTTGTTCCCCTAATAAAAGGTGGGGGAGAAGGTCAGAGCAAAGAAGAAAGTGCCACTGGTTTGTGTTAGGTGACACTGTGCCCTGCTTGTCTAATTTGATTACACAGAGCCCCTGAAGCCTCAGGCAAAGCTGATTTTAGCTATAATCAGCTTCTTAACCTTTTGAGAACTAACGTAAACACTACCTAGCAGTGGTTAATTATGTTGCTCTGCTACATACTACAAAGTGCAAAGGTAAAAGTGTAGAACTACAGTAACACATGTTGTGACAAAATTTAACAAGATGACTTAAGGGGATTGCAGCAGAATGCAGTTATGTATTTGTGATAAAGTTTAAATTAATAAAGAGACGTAAGGGTACTTTAAAAAAATGTGAAGCTCTAGTTTCTGCTGACGTTTTATCCTAAGTGCTGAACATTCATGTATTGCCTTTTCCTTTTTCCTGTCCTCACATTTATACTTGTCTCTGAAATCCTCTTTTGATTATACATATATGTATTAGAAATACAAGTATATTCTTATAGTTTCATTCTTTCATTTTCAGAGTAAACAGAAGTGGTTGCAATATTCATATATGTAGTATAAAATCCTCTTGGTTCGTTTTTATAGATAGTAAAAATTCATTAGGGGAAGAATGGAATTTCTTTATAGTTAAACGGGATATTGTGGTTACATGGGCAAGAACTAAGTTTTTGATTTAAAGCAGGAGCTCTTGATGCAAGAATCTGATGTGTCATATGGGAAATTAATATGTAAGATGATTTTACTGTCTGTGGTTGGTGTAACTCTAGGGTAGTGATGTGACTAATGGGGTAGAGAACCATAAAGATTGACTAATGTACTTCCCAAGGCTATCTCCTCAAAGTCTTATTTGCGGGGAAAACTCTGCTAGGAATATTCTCCTGAACAAGGGTTGCAGGTGACCAGGAGAATATATGGAGCCATAAGCCATACCCCATATTCCAAACCTCTGTACCAGCAATTTCACTTGAAAGTTCATGCCTTGAATAAATTCTGAAGGGTAGAATCTTAATGCTCCTCAGGGACACACATTATAATCAGTTACTCTGTGTGGAATTAACTTAAAATAGAGTGGGAGGGGAAGGTTTGGACTAAAGATGAACTATTTTCTTTTTAAATCCAAGGTCAGTTTCTCATAAATAATATGAATATGCTTACATGCTTACAGTACACAGTATAGTTTATGTTGTGCTTATAGTAAGCTTAAAAACCATATGTAAAGAAATAGACCTGAGATCTGAAGGCTGTGGGCCTTTCACAGTTTTGGGTTTTGTGTGTGTGTGTGTGTGTGTGTGTGTGTTTAAGATTTTACGCATCTATTTGGCAGAGAGAGATCACAAGTAGGCAGAGAGGCGGGGGGGGGGGTGGTGACAGGCTCCCCGCTGAGCAGAGAGCTGAAGCAGGCTCAATCCCAGGACCCTGAGATCATGACCTCAGCCAAAGGCAGAGGCTTAACCCACTGAGCCACCCAGGCTCTGAGGCACTGAGTAGCATTAAGTGGGCAGCCCAGCCAGCTCCTTTGGGTAAACGGCCTCATGGTGAATAAAGGTGGCCTCATTCATAAGTAACTTAAATTCGTTAACCTAAGAGCCACCCAGAAGGAGTCCAGTAAGTTTTGCAGCCACATATGATACTGTGGGATAAGTGAAGCCAGAGAGCAGATAACTGGACATTTTGGGCCCCTCACAGAAATGTTTTAACTGAACCATTTTCTCTGGTTTGTAATCAGCTTATTGAAGGAAACTATTATATAAACATCCCCAGGGACACCAGGGTGGCTCAGTCAGTTAAGCGTCTGACTTCACTCAGGTCATCATCTCGGGGTCCTGGGATTGAGCCGCATATTGGGCTCCCTCAGCAAGGAGTCTGCCTCTCTTTTGCCCTCTGCCCCTCTCCCTGCTTGTGCCCTCTCTCCTCTCTCTGTCTCAAATAAATTAATAAATAAAATCCTAAAAAAATCAACGTCCCCATTGCTGCTGCTGTAGGTGTTTTTCAGATGATCTGCTTTTTATGATATGGCACATGCTACACAAGTATGATGCTTGTTGAGTCTTCTGGTGTGGGTGGAGGAGACTGCTCAAGGCTGGAGGGTTCAGGCACAGCTGCTGCATCTGCCCCTGGTCCCCTTGGTTGCCCCGCAGACTGAAGCATCACTGTCTCTGCACCCCTATAACCCACTGAGGACCCACCATGGGCTGGGGGTGGCTGATTTAGAGGCACGAACTCATTACATCTTATGAGGTCCTCTCTTAGGAGGACGTATAGGAGAAATCCTTTCCAGAACTGTGTTTTTCCCCAAATAATTATTTCTCTTTATCTTAACGGTCAATTAAAATCTTATAGT
Source organism: Lontra canadensis (assembly GCF_010015895.1). Taxonomy (NCBI): domain Eukaryota; kingdom Metazoa; phylum Chordata; class Mammalia; order Carnivora; family Mustelidae; genus Lontra; species Lontra canadensis. The sequence continues at coordinate 21,075,618 of NW_022630998.1, forward strand.
ATTTTATTCCAGTGGTTCCCAAACTTTGCTCCATAGAGCATTACTTAAGCAACCAGGGCCTCTCTCCTATTACAGTACAATCACAATGTCTAGGGTGGGAGCCACATATCAGCCTTTTCGAAAGATCCCCAGGTAATTCCCAGTGGTTTCCCAAGTTTGGGAGCCACTGACATACCCATTTATTACCCTCCTAGCCTTCGCCATTGGGAGGCGTAAACCTAAATTTGCATCGCATCAGTAGCAACTCAATAGGACTAAACACATCCATTCATTATTTTCTCACCCATTTTTGCTTTTGCCTTGACTTCTTCAAGGGCCTTCATATAATTTTATAGTGTATTTATTTTTTTAATATCATTAGTGAAGTACCATTAACATACTGTAAAATAACTTCATCGTAAATATACAGTTGAATCATTTTTACCTAATTTGTGATTGTGCAGTCATCACCACAATCCAATTTTAGAATATTTCCATCACCCCAAAAAGTTTATTTGTGTCCATTTGTTGCTTCCACCTATAGCCCCAGACAACTAGTGGTCTACTGTCTCCATATATTTGCCTTCAATGTAAATATCATATAAAAGGAATCAAACAATATATGGTCTTTTGTAATGATATTGTGAGTAGAATTCTTAATGTCATTTTCAAATTATTTATTGCTAGTATAAGAATTAAAACTGACTTTTACAAATTGATTTTGTGTTCTTCAACCTAGATAAAACTTATTAATTCTAGAATTTTTCTTGGAACCCAACACAGGGCTTGAACTCAGGACCCTGAGATCATGACCTGAGCTGAGATCAAGAGTTGGATGCTTAACTAACTGAGCCACCCAGGCACCCCTAGAATTTTCTAATACAGGAGGATATCATCCATGAATAAAGACAGTTTATGTCTTACTTTCCAATACTCATGCCAATAATTTCTTTTCTTGCTTTACTACACTGGCTGTAACCTCCTGTACTATATTTAAAAGGAGTGGTAAGAAAAGCTGTAGGTTTTTTTGTTTGTTTGTTTTAAGGACTATTGTTGCTGCTGTTTTTTGTTTGTTCATTTGTTTTTGTTTCATTTTGTTTTGTTTGTAGTAGAAACTTGTCTGAACTTAATCTGCAGAATCTGTCTCCCCTTCAGTATATACCTGCTGATACCTGGATTTTTTTAATTCTTATTTTTGTTTTCTCTTAGACTTGCTTCTTAGAGATGGACCCTTTGCTGCATAGTTTAATGGTCATAGTTTTTTGCTCAATCATCCCAAGCCAGTAAGGCTCTGTGGATAGTTGAGTGTGTGAGTTGCAGAGTGTATTCAAAGTTCATGCAGTTTTCAAGTCTTGCCCCAACTTTTATTTTTGACAAGGCCTTCCTGGGACTTCTGTGCCAGCACTCAGCTTTCCAGAAAGGAGAGATGTGCCAGGGATTAAATCTGGTCTCTCGATGGCTCTCTCACTTCTAGGATCTCCCTCTCAGATCTCTAGCTAGTCCACTGGTCTGTTGCTGACCCCAAGTGAGATCACAACTTCAATTTGGCAGGGCCATAGGTTCTTGAGGTAAATTCCCCAAAATAAAGGTTTTCTTTATTTACTGATAATACCATTGCACAGGAGCTTTTCTCCTACTCCAAATGGAAGTCAGGCCCTGAGGCAGTGAAGCTGTGGGTTTTCATAGCCAGTCCCACCCTGGAAGCATTACTCTCCATTCCGAGCTACCCGCCACAGATTGTCACTGTTCTGACCTGTAGTTCAGCAGTTTTTCAAGAAGAAACACTTTGGTTGATTGAAATGCCTTTGGTTGATTTCTGGAGTGCTGAGATGGTTATACTTGACAATTCTGTTGACTTTTATAGCTGTATTCGAGATTTGCCAGCCTCTTCACGTGCCATCGCTGGAAATCCCGCCTGGGTTCTTTTTTGTAAACCAAAACCCTTTTTGGAACAAGGTGAAACAGTCAATACATAATTGCAGAATAAGGTAAAATAGAAAAGTAAAGCAAGGATAAAGGAAATATAAAAATAGGAATCTAAATTCCTGTGGAGCAACAATAATTTTTAACTCCTCTGACAGATTTTCCAGTATGCCTAGGATGGAAGTTGTCTTGATCTTTCAGTAGAATTTTACTCTGTCAGAAGGTACAAAAATCCAAGTCACCCTTGTCATTGAGGTGCAAAATAAATGGGCGAAAAATAAAAGAGGTATGTATCAGACCAAAAAAAAAAAAAAAAAATTAGAGCAAGTTGGATCAATGTGACCCTGGGATCCTTTTTGTTTCATTTTATTTTGTTTTCTCCTAAAGGTCAGATCCCAACACTTGTACAACTTTAGACTGTAGGAATGCTTTGGAAAATGTGCAGTGATAAAACTGCCAGATTGAAGGTTTCTTAAGTGCTACTGTCCAAAATCACTAGGCATGCTTGAAACTAGTAATTCTTGTCAGAATATACACTCTCAGTGTGTGACTTTTATCTGCAGGTGGCAGAGCATATGTTTTAGCACCAAAAAGTGTAAGGTGGCAGAGAGAGGATATTTAATGTGTTGTAACCTATTTTTATTTTTAATTTTTTTTCTTACAGCTGATTAGTTCCGGTCAAAAGCAGGCTAACTAAATAGTTTCAGATCTTCAGGGCTATGTTTTACATTAGGGAAAAAATGTTTCTAAATATAATTGTGTCATTTGTTTTTATTTAACACGTGAATCAAGGTTATTGGACCAGCATTTCCCATAAAAGAAAAATACCGTGGCATTTTAGGTAACTGAAGTCCAGAGACTGAGCTCTTCTCTTCAAATGAATTTTCTGATTAAATTATAATTAACTCCTTAAAACGGTCACCTTCATTTTTATCCTTATTATAACAATTCATTTTCCTGCTGTGGAGAATAGTTACTTAGGTAGAGCTCGCAATTATAGATAGCAAGCAAATATCACTTAGTATTTCCTGACTGATGAAGTTCTTATTACATAATTCAAAGTTATTATTCTATGCATTAATCATAATTAAGGCCTTAGCTAAGGGCAAGAGTTACAAGCTCAAACCCCAGCTGATTGGTGGAATGAAGGAGGGCAAGCATAGCATTGTCAGATTTTCCAGTTTTCTCAAAAAAGCCAGACATCTGTATATTTATTTGAAATCTCTCAAGTTTTAAGCGTTACAACTAAGTTAAGTTTTAAAACTATGATATGGGTTGAATAACATAACTACCATCCAAATCACGCCGTCACGGGCAGCCGGTTTGCGACCTCCATTTAGGAAGAATATTCATAGCCCGTTCTGACCACAGCCTCAGCCTGATTTCCTGTCATGTATCTCATGCTCACAAAAGAATGTGTATATAATGTGCTCCCCAAATGGTTGTCTTCATTATTTTATTGTAGAATCCTGAGGTAGTACGTTTTAGTTGAAAATGCACTAAACTAGGCATCCAAAAACCTTGACCTGTAGTTAATAATATTCCTTAAGCCCTTCCTATGTGGCCATTCTATTTCTGGTTTTGCCTTTTTTAAAGTTTTATAATGTTAGGTCAATCATTTAACTTCTGTAGATCTCTTTTCTTCAAAATTTGTGAGATTGGAGATACATGACTAAATTAGACAATCTGTAAGAACTCTTTCAACATGAAAATTCTTTCATTTAGAGAATATGAGGTTATTTCAATGACACAAAAATAAATTGTCAAGCAGACTATAATGTTAATTTGTATGAGTTTATGGTACATTACCACATAAACTCAATAAAGTACATGTGTATAATCTTCAGTTCACTTACATTCCTGCAACAAGTATCACACTGTGAAAATTTCAGTTAAGTTGAGAAAGAATTATAGTGCCCACTGACCATGGGATTAAAAAGGCCTGAACCCCTATGCTAAAGGAGCTTAGGATCTCAGTGAGGCAGTATGTCATGCAACTAAAATTTAAATTAGAGCAGAAAGTAAGTACCCAGATGAGGGTGACACACAGGAGGGCTCTAAGTATTCCAGGGCTAGAAGAATGGATATATGAATATGTGTAGCGTGTCTATTGAGGATGAGGCTTGAAAAAGGGGGATGATTTGAATTGGAAGTTGTGGAGGATCATTTAAAGGAGAAAAATATCTCAAAGTTAAAAATTAGAATGTTACCACACCAAAGAAGGGGAAGGCCCATTGCCCTTATAATGCTTACAGAATAGTGAGAAATTTTACATAAAAGCCAGGTAATTGTTATAATGCTTTTTCTAACTTTTACTCTTAGGAAGGTTGATGACTATAAGGAAGAATGTATCCCAATACAACTCTTGTGACTTTGACAGAAAGCACAAATACTTGAAATGCAGTTGTTAAATAAAGTATTTTGTTTGCAGCTAACTCTCAAATGGTTCAGGAAAATAATATATATAAAAGCAATGTAGGGGCGCCTGGGTGGCTCAGTAGGTTAAAGCCTCTGCCTTCGGCTCGGGTCATGATCCCAAAGTCTTGGGATCAAGCCCCGCATCGGGCTCTCTGCTCCGTGGAGAGCCTGCTTCCTCCTCTCTCTCTGCCTGCCTCTCTGCCTATTTGTGATCTCTGTCTGTCAAATAAATGAATAAAATGTAAAAAAAAAAAAAAAAAAAGCAATGTAGCACATGCAGCAAATGTGGTAATTATTGAATCTGATGGAAGAATGTATGGATGGTTATTGGACTATCACAACTCTTCTAGGTTTAATTTTTTTTTTTTTCAATAAAAGTTGGGGAGGGAATAAGAGAGTGGAGAAAAGATTGAAGAAAAAGTTCTCCAAATAAGGATTAAAGAATAAATCTAGAGGCGCCTGGGTGGCTCAGTCGGTTAAGGATCCAACTTTTGATTTCGTCTCAGGTCATGATCTCAGGGTCCTGGGATTGAGCCCCACGTCCAGCTCCTCACTCAGCAGGGAGTCTGCTTAAGGATTCTCTCTGCCTCTCCCTCTGTCCGCCCCCCTCCTGATCGCATGCCCTCTCTCTCTCAAATAAATAAATCTTTAAAAAAAAAAAAGAATAAATCTAGCAAATACTTAGAATTGAATCATCATGGAAATAAAGAATCCTTTTGGTATAGCTAGATTGCTAAACAAAAACAATTGTACCCTTAAATGATTATATTAAAAAAGAATGAATGCTAAAAATTAATGGATTTTTAATTAAGAAATAAAATATTCTATAAAATATATTTAAAAATCAAGTTTGATATAGCAGTTACAGTTTAAACATATAATTAGATACTTTATGGATATTTGGTAAACTTACTTCACTTCACATTTCTCAAATCTGAACAAGTAGATCTTGCATTGTGTCTGTAGGCAGAAAAAAATGCTTTTGCACATCAAGAAGAGTAAATTTGGGGGCATCTGGCTGGCTCAGGTGGAAGAGCATGCAACTCTTGATCTTGGGGTTATGAGTTGAGCCCCATATTAGGTGGAGATATTACTTAAATAAATAAAGTTTTTTTTTTTAAAAGAAGGGCAAATATAAAGCAGGAAATGCTTTATTTCTTAAAAATTAAATCTCTACATTTTGGTAAGATTTTGTTCACTTATCTAAAACAAAGCAGAGTTGCTTAGCTTCCATTGAATTTTGAGCAAAGTAAGTTTAGTCCCCATTTGTCCTTGTCTTGTTTTGCCAGAATTATAAATATATCTATAATAATATTCTTAACTAACCAGATGATTGAATAATTTCCCACTTCAGTGAGACGCAGCCTAACCAAACAGACAGAAATTTCATGAGTTTAAAAAAAGCACCTATAGTAATATCCAACTTCTAGTTTCAGAAGGAATTTGTTTCACTAATGTCTTTGTTCACCAGAATTGTAATAAGTAAAAAAGAATTCTATCCACATTTTTAAATTGAAGTAAAATTCACATAACATAAAATTCACCACGGTAACCATTTTAAAGTCTACAATTCAGTGACCCTACAGTACATTCACAATTTTGTGTAACCATCACCACTATCTCATTTCAGAAAATATTCATCACTCCAAAAAGAAATACCATGTCCATTCAACAGGCACTGTCACTTTTACCTTCCCCCCCAGCTCCTGGCAACCACTCATCTCCTTTTGTCTGTATAGATTTGCTATTCTGGACATTTCATATAAGTACAATCATACAATGTGTATCTGCTTCTGTCTGGCTTTGTGCATTTAGCATAATGTTTTCAAGGTTGACCCATGCTATGGCATGTATCAGTTCGCCATTCCTTTTCATTGCCTGATAATATTCTCTTGTATAAATATACCACATTTTGCTTATCCATTCTTCGATTAGTGGACATCTAAATTGTTTCTACTTTTTAGAAATTATGAATAATGTGGCTATGAATATTCATGTACAAGTTTTTGTTTGAACACCTCTTTTAAGTTCTCTTGGTTATATATCTAGGAGAATTGCTGGGTCATTTAGTAATTTTATATTTAACTTTTTGAAGAATCACCAAACTGTTTTTTTTCTGGCCATGGTTGTTTTTGAAATTTTTTATTTTTTTTAGATTATTTATTTCTTTTCAGTGTAACAGTATTCATTGTTTTTACACCACACCCAGTGCTCCATGCAATCTGTGCCCTCCCTAATACCCACCACCTGGTTCCCCCAACCTCCCACCCCCCGCCCCTTCAAAACCCTCAGGTTTTTTTTCAGAGTCCATAGTCTCTCATGGTTCACCTCCCCTTCCAATTTCCCTCAAATCCCTTCTCCTCTCCATCTCCCCTTGTCCTCCATGTTATTTATTATGTTCCACAAATAAGTGAAACCATATGATAATTGACTCTCTCTGCTTGACTTATTTCATTCAGCATAATCTCTTCCAGTCCTGTCCATGTTGCTACAAAAGTTGGGTATTCGTCCTTTCTGATGGAGGCATAATACTCCATAGTGTATATGGACCACATCTTTCTTATCCATTCATCCGTTGAAGGGCATCTTGGTTCTTTCCACAGTTTGGCGACCGTGGCCATTGCCGCTATAAACACTGGGGTACAGATGGCCCTTCTTTTCACCACATCTGTATCTTTGGGGTAAATACCCAGTAGTGCAATTGCAGGGTCATAGGGTAACTCTATTTTCAATTTCTTGAGGAATCTCCACACTGTTCTCCAAAGTGGCTGCACCAACTTGCATTCCCACCAACAGTGTAAGAGGGTTCCCCTTTCTTCGCATCCTCTCCAACACATGTTGTTTCCTGTCTTGCTAATTTTGGCCATTCTAACTGGTGTAAGGTGGTATCTCAATGTGGTTTTAATTTGAATCTCCCTGATGGCTAGTGATGATGAACATTTTTTCATGTGTCTGATAGCCATTTGTATGTCTTCATTGGAGAAGTGTCTGTTCATATCTTCTGCCCACTTTTTGATATGATTATCTGTTTTGTGTGTGTTGAGTTTGAAGAGTTCTTTATAGATCCTGGATATCAACCTTTTGTCTGTACTGTCATTTGCAAATATCTTCTCCCGTTCCGTGGGTTGCCTCTTTGTTTTCTTGACTGTTTCCTTTGCTGTGCAGAAGCTTTTGATCTTGATGAAGTCCCAAAAGTTCATTTTCGCTTTTGTTTCCTTTGCCTTTGGAGACATATCTTGAAAGAAGTTGCTGTGGCTGATATCGAAGAGGTTACTGCCTATGTTCTCCTCTAGGATTCTGATGGATTCCTGTCTCACGTTGAGGTCTTTTATCTATTTCGAGTTTATCTTTGTGTACGGTGTAAGAGAATGGTCAAGTTTCATTCTTCTACATATAGCTGTCCAGTTTTCCCAGAACCATTTATTGAAGAGACTGTCTTTTTTCCACTGTATATTTTTTCCTGTTTTGTCGAAGGTTATTTGACCATAGAGTTGAGGGTCCATATTTGGGTTCTCTACTCTGTTCCACTGGTTTATGTGTCTGTTTTTATGCCAGTACCATGCTGTCTTGGTGATCACAGCTTTGTAGTAAAGCTTGAAATCAGGTAACATGATGCCGCCAGTTTTATTTTTGTTTTTCAACATTTCCTTAGCAATTCGGGGTCTCTTCTGATTCCATACAAATTTTAGGATTATTTGCTCCAGCTCTTTGAAAAATACCGGTGGAATTTTGATCGGAATGGCATTAAAAGTATAGATTGCTCTAGGCAGTATAGACATTTTAACAATGTTTATTCTTCCGATCCAAAAAGATGGAAGACTATTCCATGCTCTTGGATCGGAAGAATAAACATTGTTAAAATGTCTGGCCACATTTTTAACATAGATTTTTAAGGCCAGTTTGTGGGGAAGAGAACCTTATAAAGTGAGAACTTCCAAAGTCCCCTCCAGAATTTAGCAGTGATGTCAGTTACAGAGCAATCTGAGTCGAGGTCTCTCTTTTGACATTGGTAAGCATTCCTCTGCCACCCGAATTGAGTTTTCACCAGAGGGCTTTTAGTCTATGTTCTCAGACTGCTAGTTGTGTAATTGAAGAAATTGAAGAATGGTTGGGGATGTGTAACTAGAGTCAGAGCTTTTGCGGTGTTTTTTCCTTAATTTTTGTCTTCAGTTAAAGAGAACAAATGCTTTACCTTTCAATTTAGAAGTATAATAATGTGGAAGTTTCAGACCTTCATCTGATATGCTTTAAATTAGTTTTAAATGAGGGTAGTCTTCTTAGTGCTCAATAACTGTTTTAAATTTTCTAGCATGTCCCTGAAAAAAAAAAAATCAACAAATCTCCACGAGAATCCATGCCAGAATATTTCTCAAGAACTTCTAGCCCTTTGTATTTAAAAGGTTTGCATTACTAACATTTCTGAGAAGTTTAAGAATTTCTTGAGAAACTATAATATTGGACTTTTTAAAAAACTCATATATGTTTTACATATATGCTCTGAGGTGCTGGCCTATGGTTAGCTTCCCCCTTGGAACTGAAATATTTTATACTTGGAACTAAGCCAAATCTCTGACTTGCATGCATTCAACTTATGTTGCCTACATCCAAGTCCTGGCATTTGAATGGTCTTTTTCCTTCATCTGACTACTTTCTAACTTGAAGAAAAATAACACTTTCCTTTTAAGACTTGACTCTCTCCCCTCTTCACCCATAAGCAGATGTCTTCATACTATACATACCTGTGATGCTATGAGGAGAGAGAATATCTTATTTTCCAACTCAGGAGGATTACCCTTAAATACCCTCTAGCCTGGGGATCCCCAGAAGAACTGCAGGGAATTCCAGAAACCTTTTGAAATTCTGTGCTGAATAGGAGTTCTCTAGAAGGGAATCATAGCTTTTATCATATTCTCAAACTGGTATATGATCCCCAAAAAGCGAATATCTGGTAGTTCTAACAATGCCTGGAAACAAAAGGGACACACTTGGATGGTGTGTGATCAAGCCATGAGTATTTTTCAGTCAGACTTTCAACTGCAGAGTCAAAGCAATACCAGTACGAACTGGCAAGAATCAGTGGTGCGGGGTTTGTAAGGTCACACTGCAAGTCACATTGCTTACTTGAGCAGAAATAATCCCTTTTGCATACTGGCTTTCCCCATCATCTTATACTTAGAGAACTTGTCGTTTTTAGAAGTAGGAACAGACCTTTAAGAAAACTTAACCATTCTCTTTAATATTTTGCCAATCCTCAATTATATGCATGTCCCTTAGCAGGTGTCCTGCACCTTCCTTAAAGCTATTTTGTGGCCCTCACTACAACCAGATGCTACTGAAAATGGCAGAAGAGCTTAGTTTATTGCTTCTGGGCCTTGGATAGTCCTAGGAGATCTCATCCAAAGCCCACCAGCTTTATAAGCTCTGAGCTACTGGTAGACCTTGGGGGCTTCAGTGGATGATCCAGTAGAGCTGCTGACAGGAAGCTGTTTTCAAGGGTCTGTCAAGAGTAGATTCTTATGCTGAAGGTGGTTTCTGGGAATGGATCAAGGGGGCTGGAACTGTTAGGGCACTGAAAGTACCAGACTACTTGCAGAGACAGAAGAGCCAGAGGTAAGGGCAGACGGAAGAGTGTAATGCTATTATCCCTGCTCACATTGGATCATCACCTTCTACCCTGAGGCCTCCAGTCCTTGTACAGAGTATCTTTGCCAGCTGCCAAAGTATTTCTTTTGACTATTTGATCACATTGTTCAGTTCTCTGAAATAGTTTTACCTTCCATCTGCCCCTTACTGATCTCCAAAAACCACTTGTGGTCCCACATAAATATCGAAACACCTTTTTTCAGTTTTAGTTTCTGCACTGTGGTCCTTATAAACAGATTCCAGTTCTTTAAGTCAAGTTACCAAAGAGAGCGTCTTCAGGGAAAAAAAAAAAAAAAGTAAGAAGCAGGAAGGATTGTTAGCTAATTATTTAACTGATGTGTGAGGGAAGAAGACAATTGACATTGTTTGCACACCTGCTGTGTCCCGTTCACCTTCTGTGTATGGTCTCATCTATCCCTCATGATACATCTTTGTAGTGACTGTTAGATACTTTTTACAGATGAAGAAACCAAAGTTCACATAGTTTGTAATGAGAAAGGTGGAATTCTGTTCCAGATCTGATAGGTCTGAGCTGCACTGCTTCCCCTCCATCCACCAGAGACAAGCAGCAGCAGAGGCATTTCCTGAAGGTTTGTGGTGGCAGTAGCTTCATGGGAGAGGGCCAGGGAATTTGTTTTCAAGCTGCACTGTGTGTTTACAAATATATTGTCAGGGCACCTAGGTGGCTCAGCTGGCTAAGCATCTGACTTCGGCTCAGGTCGCGATCTCAGGGTCCTGGGACCGAGCCCCACGTTGGGCTCCCTGCTCCGTGGGGAGTCTTTTCCTCTCTCCCTCTGCTACTGCCCCTGCTTTGGCATGTGCTTGCATTCTCTCTCTCTCACTCTCTCTTTCAAAAAAATAAATAAAATCAATCTTTAAGAATATATATATATATAGAGAGAGAGAGAGAATGCGTGTAGGGTAATTTGGGGGGGGGAACTAATCTAATTTATAAGGACACTAAAGTCCCCAGACATTTGCAAGCTTATTAAGAAGGAAACCTTAGAATAGCACTGGATTGAAAGTTAATAGAATCTAAGTCTTAACCCCACTCCACCCCTACCCAACCCAACCCCATTCCACTAGCAGTTCTGGCTCATTCCTTCCCTCATTCAAAAAATATGTACTGATTCCTATGTGTCAAACACTATTCTATATGCTAGAGATTTGGCAGGAATATGGATAAATAATATTCCTGTTGCATCAAGCTTAAATTTTAGAAGAGAAAATAGACAAGAGGTAGGCAAATTATATAGATATATGTATATAACTCTCTATATATATCCTGCTATATTCTATAGAATGTTATACATAATGTTTATATTTATAGAAAAGTTTTATAAAAACAGGGCACCTGAATGGTGCAGTTGGTTAAGATTGGGATTCTTGGTTTTGGCTCCGGTTGTGATCTTGGGGTCATGACATTGAGCCTGCCTGGGGCTCTCCACTTAGTGGGGAGTCTGCTTGAGACTTTCTCTCCCTCTCCTGCCCCTCCACCAGTGCACTTACACACTCTCACTTGCTCTCTCAAATAAATCTTTTTTTTTTTTACAAAAGTGCTACAATACGGGGCACCTGGGTGGCTCAGTGGGTTAAGCCTCTGCCTTCGGCTTGGGTCATGGTCTCAGGGTCCTCAGATCAAGCCCCGTATAGGGCTCTCTGCTCAGCAAGGAGGCTGCTTCCCCCTCCCTCTCTCTCTGCCTGCCTCTCTGCCTACTTGTGATCTCTCTCTATATATATAAAATAAATAAATAAAATCTTAAGAAAAATGCTACAATACTATAAAATGTTTTAGACAGTGGTGTTAAGATAAAAATTAAGTAGGCTAAAGGGTGAGACAGTGCAGGTAGTATAGTAATACAGAACTGTACTTTTTTTTTTGTCTTGTTTATTTATTTGTTTGAGATAAAGAGTGCATGTACACACATGTGCAAGAGGGAGGTGAAGGGGAAGGGAGAGACAAGCAGACTGTGCACTGAGTGCAGAGCCGCAATGGGGGCTCCATACCGGGCTTGACATGGGCCTCGGTCTCACCACTCTCATATCCTGACCTGAGCCAAAACCAAGAGCCGGTCACTTAGCTGGCCGTGCCACCCAGGTGCCCCAAGTATACTATAGGTGGGGTGGTCAGGAAAGCCCTCTGAGAAGCTCTTTGCCACTGAAGGGGACTCAGTCTCTTTATACCTAAAATGAGAGCATTGCTAGGTTATCACTAAATGACTGCAGAATTCTGTGCTTTCTGTAAGGGACACATCTTTGGGTCAAATAATCTTTTATATGTATAAATTATGGTCTTTGTTGTCCATTGATCTCAAAATATAATAAGAATGTTCATTGATTCCCAAGGTTAATTCCATGTTACATTTGGGGAATTTACACGGAGAGTTAAATGCCTTCCCAAAGGTTGCATAGTAGTAAAAGAAGGATTAGAGCTCTCAATTCCTGCCATTCTCAGTCTGAGAATTCCATCGCACTATACAATATAATAAGAAGTGGAATTGAAATGTCAAAGCAGTTCAAAGTACATTAAAGATGTGTAAGCTATGATAGACTAAAATATTTACAAATAAGGAATTGGATAAGTATATCCCACTGTACTCATTTATGGGAAGCAAGTAAGCCATGTGATATGCTTTGAACCAGTAAAATAGCAAATCCCCCCCAAGAAAATCTATAATTTTAATCAAAAGTTTGTTTCAGTCATTGAGATTCTGTTATTGCTGCTTACAAACATTAAAGTCAATCAAAACATCAGTAGCTTTGCAAGATCAATATTTTTAATATGTTTGCATTGCAGTACTGCAGATTTTTGGCTAATGGATCGCACCCATATTGATTTCCATGGGAAATGTTAGTCTGATACTGAAATAATTAAAAAAAAAACACAGGGATTATTGGTTTGGAATTTTGAAGGAGATAGAAGTATAAAAATTGGTTATTGACTAAATTGCTTGGGGTGAGTGAACCTTGGGCACTTGCAATAAACTTGTAGCACTCAGTCATTACTGAATACTACCTTAGTCCCTTAAACTGAAAATCAATCAATAACTTATTATAACAATGCAAATTGTGGTGAAATAACAGACTAGCATGTAAGAATCACATTTTATCAAAACAGATATGCATAAGCATTTGGATGGGCGTATTGAAAACATGTACTAAAACTTAGTGACTGATTATAACTGAGATTTCTGCTGAAGATAGTTTGAGTAGCATTTTTAAAGAGACAAACTGCTACAAAATAACAGTAAAAAGAAGCATACAATTATCATCCGTATGAACAATAATGAAAGTGGGAACACTTCAACATGTCAACTGACAGTTACTGTTATTTTGATTCAGAACAAAATTACAATTGTTACTCTGTTCTCAAAGCATTGGAATGATGTATGCAAGCATTAGAGTAGATACAAACTCATTCCCCACAATATGAATCTAACGCACATTACATTCCTCTTGCTTTTTAGCCTTTAGTTAGGAAAAGTCATATTTTCATCCAGAAAATTTATTCTGTGCCTTCATTTGGTTATCATTATAAATTTATGAATCCTTTGCCTCTCAAAGGCAATCTCTATTTTAAAGAGAACATTTTTTAATGTTTCAATATAGGTTCAGACTGGTATAATAGTACTTAGAAGTAGCATTTATGTATTTTGTTGCATATTTTTATTTACTTAATTTTTAAAATTGTGTTATTTCTTTATTATAGAAACATGTGCTTTGAGATTAAAAGATAAAACTGAAAAATAGCTATCACCACTGTTAATTTTTGTTGTGATCTCTATGAGCGTAGTCAATTTTTTTAATAATAAGTTGAGCTCTCTTTATAAAGAAGAGATTGATCATGATTCCTCTCACTGCATGAGATGCTAAAATCATATAGTACATGGTCAGTCCTTTTCACTTTGGTGTTAATCTTTGCTCACTATTTTTGCCCAATTTCTTCTATCTTCTTCTGACTTCTATTTATCTTTTATCATTGTAACTAGCATTACCCCCAAATTCTGTTGATAAAATCTTTTTTCTTCCTTTTCAGTTTGAAATTTATATCTGAGTGAGACACATCTGTGTCTCCCCCATCATTTAACTATTAGGACATTGTGTTTTGATGGATCCTTCAGAATGATTTATGAGACATGAAGTTTCACTGTTTCTAATGTTATATACATCATACCTGAAAATAATCAGGTTATACAGTAAAGATATTTACATGTAAGCTGTATAAATATTCATTCAGTTTGCACTAAATCATTGAATGGCTTTCTGCCATAGATACTAGAAAAATTATCCTTTACATGGTCATTAAAATGATGGGATTCTAATTCCCTAGCCTGCCATTTCCACATTTTCATATACAATTGCTCTTCCTATTGTTTATGTCTTTCTAAGAATTCCAGTCAGAATTTGTATCACTTATCATTGTCACAAAATGTAATTTCTTCAACAGATAGGATTTGTGCAGTCCCAAGTTAGACTTTATAGTTGTCTAACTAGTCAGGGAGCTGGGCATGATGAAAATGGGAAATCATCAGCTCTTAGAAATCAGGCCGAGCAAATACATAGTTCTGTAAGTTTCTATAGCCCACTTTCACACCCACATGTACATCTGCTCAGAGCCCTTCTAGATTTTTCTTCTAGGTCACTAGGCACAACTTCAACTCAGAATGGGTACCATCTAACAACTATCTGGAAGAAGTCACGTACTTTGTGATTTGGTCCAAAACATCTGACTCCTCACTGTGAAGATATTTAAATTTTATTTGCATGGATCCTCGTCATTTGACAACATCCATTGCATCCAATGGAGAGCACTCAAATTAAAAGAGGTTATTCTCCATTTATTAAGAATGTCAGAAGACAGAAGGAAAAAGGATTCCAAGAGCTGCTTCTAGTGCAAACTTTTTGTATGAATGGGCTGGCGAATCCCAGTGTCAGAAGTTCATACCACAGTATGAACAAGATGACTTGACTTTAATTTGTAGACAAAACAGACTTATTTCATTCTAGATCATGCTGATAAAAACTCATTCTACAGTCACACTATTTAGATAGTCCATACCAAGCATTACTTATAAGCAGCTGGAAAATACCCAGAGGTCTTTATTCATTAATAAATTCTTTTACAGGCATGCTGCTCATAGAGTGTGCAAGATAGTGGTTATGAGCATAGACTCTGGAGCTATACCATCTGAGTTGATGTCCTTTCTCTGCCACTTTCTGTCTTTGTGACCTTGGACAAGTTGCTTAGCCCCTCTAGATTTTCATCCCTTCATAGGGTGTTGTGAGGATTAAATACATGTGAAGCATTTATTACTTGACTCTCTGTATGAACTGTTCTCATGTCTATGCTCTTGGGAGCAGAAATGAAAGATGTTCAATCTCCAGTAGCTTTCTCTCTGAAGGCCCATTCCTATAGTCTGGGAGAGGGTCTTCTATCCTCTGTCCCCATGGCTCCCTGTACCACCCTTAGCATAGTGTATATTACTTGTATGGTATCTATTTACTTGTCCCACGCACCACCATTAAAGTGTAAGCTTCATGAGGACAAAAACTGTATCTGTCTTTTCATCATTATCACTTCAATGCCTAGCATATGGTTTGTACTCTATAAATAATTATTAGGTCACTGTTAAATGGAATGTAATACAAGAAGTATCACAAATGTTAGAATATTCATCCCTAGTTTTGCTTTGACTATGCTACCGTCCTGGTTTCTGCAGAGACTGACATACAATGAGTGATTGATGTCAACTTCTTTGCACTGGCCTCTGCCTAGAATGTTCTACCCTTAGATATGCACAGAGCCCACCCCATCATCTCCCTTAGGTCTTCAATTCCTTTCCTGATTACTTCATCTAAAAATTGCATTATCTCTCCTTTCTCTGTTCTGTTGTTTTTCAGGTAGGATTTATGTTAGGCCAGCCCCTCATGGATTGAGTGATTTGTTATGTTTATGTTTTGTTATTGGCCTCTCCTACATCTCACTGGAATGTAAGCTTTGTTGGTTTTGTTCACATATATCTCCAAGCATCTGGAACGGTGCCTGGCACAAAGTGGGCAGGCACTTTTAAAATACCTGTTTAAAAAATAATAATAATAAATAAATAAAATAAAAATAAAAACCTGTTTAATTAATAACTACAGTGCATTCGTGCTACCAGTTTAGAAATAAGTGAAAGCGAAATTACTGTTCAAGGATAATCAACAAAGAATTAGAAACAAGCTGGGGTGCCTGGATAGCTCAGTGGGTTAAAGCCTCTGCCTTTGAGTCAGGTCGTGATCCCAGGGTCTTGGGATCGAGCCCCACATCGGGCTCTCTGCTCAGCGGGGAGCCTGCTCCCCACCCCTCGCCTCTCTGCCTACTTGTGATCTCTGTCTGTCAAATAAATAATAAAAATTTTTAAAATCTTTAAAAAAAAAGAATTAGAAACAAGAAACCTTGAGTTCCAACTTGAGCTCACTCATTTGTGCTCTTGACTGTGCTAAATATACATACTTCACCTCCCTGAGTCCTTAAATCCATCCTCCAAATTCTAAAAATCATCCTTACCAAAATATTCCCCCCAACAGCCACCCTGAGGAATGTATTGCAACTTATTTCATAAAATAATATACGTCTGAGGTTATATCTTTAAAGTAATAGGGGATTCCAGTATTGGAGGCATTGTTTTAAATGATTAAGCCTTAAAGCAAACTGGTTCTTTAAGTATGTGAATATGAACTTTCCATAGAACATGAATGAGAATCTGTGAGATTTTAATTAAGAGTAATTAAAATACCTATATTAAAATATGTTTCATTCTACCAGCTTAGTAGGGGTTTTATTTTAATAAAAAGTTTATTTTTTATATGTTACAGCATAAAATGCTACCTTGCACCAGTATCAGCAGGGAAAATGTGGCATGCTGAAGTAATACAAAACAATGTGATTTATAAATTAATTCCCTGCATTATTTTTTTAAACATTTTTTTCATTAGGATTAAACTTTCATTTGGGTGTTTAATTGAATTCATTATGAAGACATCCCAAAAGCAAAAAACTTGAACAAAAGAATTATATAGAAAGTAGAAAGGAGTTCTATGTAAGGCACGTATTAAAGAATAGAGACTCTGTGACATGCACGAGGTGAGATTTTCATTCGGCTAGCTGTTTATAGGATTATTTACCTACATAAATGATATGTTATAAAATGACTTAAATAAGCTTACCGTAATAAGAAGGAAAGTCTTGGGGCACCTTGGTGGCACCATCAGTTGAGCAACCGAGTCTTGGTTTGGGTTCAGGTCGTGATCTCAGGGTCGTGGGACTGAGCTACACATTGGGCTCTGTGCTCAGTACAAAGTCTGCTTGAGATTCTCTCTCCCTCTCCCTCTGCCCCTCCTGCTCATGCACGTGCTCTCTCTGTCTTTAAAATAAATAACTAAATCTAAAAAGAAATCAGAAGTAAAGTTTTAAAAAATTTTAAGAAGTCAAGTGATTGGTTGCTTGGATAAGGAAGAAAGCCAGGCATTGTATACCAAAACAAGGTAATTCCCAAGTCTTTGTAAAGGGGAAAGATGTGCAGAAAATATTAAAACCCAAAGGAAGAGCAAACAGATGAGAGAACCAGTAGTTATTAGGATAAATGCAATGAAGCTTTCTCATAGACTAAGATTTGAAAAGAGGATGTACATAAATGAGTAAGAACTAAATAAATATGAAAAAAAGAGAGATGGGTGATCCTTTTTCTCAACATGACAGGAGTATCTAACCAAACTTAATCTTTTTTTTTTTTTTTTTTTT